>NC_089598.1:23125042-23332282 GCF_019320115.1 Miscanthus floridulus
TAATAACCATGTCAGGTATTTCATGTCTCATTGTCATTATCATCATCATCATTTAATCATATCTTTAAATTTAGTGAATCTACGTTGCCGCTGCTCAGTCAAGTTCTCACTATCTGGGAGAGACGACGATTCGAATCGATTCCTATCCAGCTAGAGGGGTATTCCTAACACAAACCTTGCTTCCCCCGTCAGGGTCGCAAACAAGTCACCTTTGGCATAATTCAGGAGTCGCGAGTCCAAACATATCGACATTCTCAGAGAACCACTCTGCCAATGTTGCTCGGGACTCTAACCCGCCTTGGACTTATGCCAATGACTCTCCGCATATCCTTACTACCTCCAGAATGCACGCCACTGCTCGCGTCCCCGGCCTGAGTCGAGCTACTAGGCTTCGCGGCCGGAACGACTTATCCGGCCAGCTAAGTGTTAGGCTGCGTTCAACATGATATGAGGACGTACAGCGTATCGGTCCTTAACGACACAGACAGGGATAGATTCACACCCAAGACCTCCATGCCTTGTTGCTGCACTATCGTCATCCTGTCCGGTCTCTTTTCATTATTAACATATGGTTCTTTTTCATGATAGCAAATATAGCCAACCGTGACCAGAGCTCATCCTACATCTCGCAGGTGACAGGAAATCACCCGACTTCTACCGGTCTATACATAGCTAAGCATCATTCGATCCTACACTTAATTAGGATTCACAGGATTTTATCTAGACAAGGTAAGGGTATAATGCAACAATTGGTTCCAACCAATTCCTATACTTAATGCATCATCAACAATAAAAGATACTCAAGATATTTATAAAAACATGGGAGACTTAGAATACTCCGGGGCTTGCCTGGGATCCGACACAAGTCAGTTCAGTTAGCTTGCACCATCATGGTGACATCTCCGGTCCTAGCATTTGCTTAGTCCTTCCATCTTCGGGATAGATCCACCAAACCCAATCTTCGAGTTTGGCTCCACATCACATCCTTCACATGGTTCATCTAGCATACCTAAATGAGATGCAAGATGCATGTGTATGAATGTGATGAATGGTAACACAAGATGCATCACATAAGCATTCAAGACAAACACAAGATTATGCAAGACATAGACACCAATAGCTATTTAACTAACATCACACAACTAACTATAGAGAGCAAGCACATCAAGCATGACACAAGTTTAACAAGGTCACAAGTATCATAACTTGACCATCAACAAGGGCATAAGCCACACTTAGCAACACATGGAGTAAACAACCACAACTAACATATGTCTATTTCTGGACTGGAAACAACAGCTTCATGTTTTGATCATAACTAGAGTTATACAAATCCAATAGCCATGCAACAAGACATTCTGGAAAGCTTATGAAATTTTCTACAATTTATCTTTAATCATCTTAGCATGATTATCAAGTTAACTAAGTCAAATATACCCATTTACAGAAACTGGTCCACAATTGATAGAGAGCAGCCATTTCTGAAACACAACTTTAAACATGCATAACTCACAAACCACAAGGCCAAATACCACCAAATTTTAACAGAAGCTAGATACATGAATTATCTACAACTTTTGTATAAACAAGTTTCACAACAAAGCACATTATCATGAAGAACTTTGCTAGGTTCCTAGATCTATCCATAAACCACATCGGCAAGAAAATAATTATTAACTTATATTGCAAACACCTAATTGGGCAAAACCAACTTTACCAACATTTCACACATGACTAAAGAACACCAGAAAGCATGGTGCTCACCTCTAAATAAATTTTCTTAAAGCATTTCTTAATTTATTTAGACATCAAGGTGTATTTATGAACATATACAAAAAATGCACAATAATTTCTACAAAAATTACAGTAGCTCACATATCCTCTCAATAGTCTATTGTATAAATTTCATACCATTTACAGAAGTATAGCTACCTCTATGAAAAAGACAATTTTCTATTGCAAGAAATCATGTGAGAGCGAGATAAACTAATAACTCACTCATACTTCATCCAATACTGATGAAATTTTTACCACACATCAACTATCACATGAGTAGCATGCCATAAAAATTTCACTTCATTTGGAGCCCTAGATCTGTAGTTATGGAAAATAACAAATTCAACTAACATTACAACCTTACTGCACAAATCTATTTTTGCAGCTAAAACTTTAAACTAAAACATGCCATATTATAGATCTACTGGATATAAAATTTTACAAGGATTCCAAAAAGTCCTCATTTGCTATTTTACGATTTTCCTATGAATTACTATGAATTTTCAAAGTTTCAGCCGATTTCAAAGCAAACAAGTCCAAAAGGCACTATTCACATGAGTATGCGGTTCACAGAAAGGCCCCTCCCAAAACTCGAATTCGAAGCCGAGGTCCCTGATCGTGATTTTTGAAGGGGCTGTGCAGGAGCTTGCCGTTTGCTGGTCGGAGGAGGCTCGTCGGCGGCGGGGGAAGTGGCGGGGAGGGACCATGGGCCCATGCGCACCCGCTGGGCTTCCCAGCTCGGCCCGAGGCGGCCTGTGGCCTGCTGGCCACGCGAGCAGGCGGAGCACCGGTGGCTGCTCCGGTGGCGACGGTGCTACGACGGCTGCGGTGGCCGGAAAAGGGGAGCCAAAGGGGCGGCGCACGACGGGGAAGGTGGTGGCGCACACGGTAGGACGCGAGGGAGCTCGGGGTGGCGGGGACGCGGCGGCGGCAAGCTTGGCTAGCCGGCCATGGCGGCCGTGCTCCAGCATGCGTGCGCAGGCGCTGTAGAGCGAGGGAGAGGCGAAAGAGGAGTGCGTGCGAGTGAGGAAGGAAGTGGAGAGCTCGTCTGGGCTTGCCTCATCGGCATCGGGCGCAGGGGGCACGTGGCATGGAGGTGGGGACGCTGCCCATGCATGACCGCCACGCACAGGGCACGCGTCGCCCCTTTGAGGCATTCCACCGAGCAGCTGGCGGGTATCGGTGTGGGCAAGGTGGGCGCCGAATTGGGCCAGATCTGGGTCGATTTAAACCTCGGGCCCAAAATGAAGTTTGTTCACCTTGACATGCTCTACATTTTTCATTAAGGCACTCTGGTCATTCGAGCAATGGATTAGCAGTTAATTAGGCTCCAAAGTGATAGTGTCAACGCGTTGACAGCGATGAACAAAAGTCCAAAATTGATGCTCAAAACGAAGTCCAACGAGTGCCATCTTTATACATGCTCATCTCCATCATGTACACTCCAACTTTTATCTTTGGACCAAGTCGAGTTACTTAACGAATTTTGGAGAACGCGGAATGCCAACGCCATTGCTTAGCGAAACTCCAGACTTAGAATAATTCTAAGTGCGGAAGACTGCAGCAGAATCAATCTTGTGACCTTTGTTTGTTAAGCTTAGAGATATATTTAGACTTGGGTCCTTAAATAAAGTTTGTAGTACACAAACTATACTACAACTTTTATTTAAGGTCAAACCTTGTATCTTGAATATAAACCATTCTTTTACTTTGGTCAAAGCAGCATCTCGTTAACCCTAGAATTAGAGTTTTCGACCAATTGAGGCCTTTTCTTGACATGTGCTCAACACGAACCCTTCATAACTTTTGTTGTAGAGTTCAATTAGAGTCATTTGGGCAAGGTTGCAAGGTTTGGTTGATGACCTAAATTTCCATTCACTTAATAGTGCAATTCAAGCACTTAGTAAAGTCATTCCAATAAGGATATAACTTATCATTTCATGTGACTTTTTGATTCCAAACTTCATGAAACTTTTCCACTGGTCTAGATGGATGCATGTGGATGTAATGTACATGGAATGAGCATGTTTAGCCTTACTCTTGCATAAACTTAGCAAGGATCCATATGTAAGCAAAGGTGCGTTGTCCAAGTTTAAGTTGGAGCTCACTCTTGTAGATTTGATCTTGACACCTTCATCACCACTTAACATGCCATGGTTGAGCTCAAACCCATCGCTTAACTGGTGACAAACACCTATGGTGTTATAGCCTTCCCCCTTAAAGGAATCGTGTCCTGAGATTCGGTGCGAAAGACTTTTAAGGAAAGAGAAACTTGTCATCTAGTTTCCAACATCAATGATAGCATTAGGCTACTTAACTTTGGAGTATCAGAGAGGCTAATTTGGTCACGACACTTTCTGATACTTGCTCTTCGTCGTAAGTTGTTGTCTGAAGAATTTCCTTCGTTGGCGTCCATAAAGCATTGTTACATTGGAAGGAATCCAAGATAGCACTGTCCTACGTACTTCGTCCTCGATGTACGAAGAGTAATTCAAACATAGACTAAATACTTGTAGCCTCTACTTCCCTAGTGGATATAGCACAGAACTTATGGACTTTGCACTAGATCGCAGTCGGTTGACGGATATTCCTTGCAACGGTGCTATATTTGCTCCCAAGGTTTGAAAAGCAGTTCTCTACTAAAGTGGCTTGAGCACAACTTCTCGTAAAGGATGTGATCATAGATGGGGTAAACATCCTTTGAGGATACGAGAAGCTAGTTAACCAATATCCAAACTAGTTGTAGCGGTGCAATCACTCATATGTCAACTGATGGAAAGCTACATAATGTTCCATGTGTGCAGTGCTCTTTCTCTAATAATAATACTGTATTACCAGAGTCTGTTGAGTGAGCGATGAACGTGATAGCTGACTCTGTTGACTCAGCATTTACGATGACCATTGTTTAAGGGAATTCTCGTATCCAAGCAGCAACAGTTATTTGAGTTGTATTTGAGGCAACCCCTTGGGTAAAACACATGGAAGATACCAAAGGCATGTCAGCATTGGAGAACCATTGATGCAGAAGGATGTTAGCGAGGCTTGGAGAACAACACAAGTTGCAAGTAATCACAAAACTAGGGACTAGTTCACTACCAAGCAGGTTAAGTACAATTTGCCTTCATGGTGCAGTTGCACAGCAAGTTGGGTTGACTTGCATCGTAGCAAAACCAGCTTTCTTAAACTATATTTGACGTCAAGGCTTCCATTCTTAGGCCAATCAATATCTCAAAAACCATAATCCAAAAATCTATGGTTTGACACCTTCCCAATTACTTTCGAATTGCAAGGGCACAATTTGACTTCTAGAACACCTTGACTGCTCACGCATTGCTGATCTAAGAGGGCAAAAGCAAGGCACATAGGGGTGCAATTAGTCTTTTTAAGGGTATGGAGGGTTGTCTAACAGCAATACACCTACAAGTTGTAATTTCTTGGCATGAATTACAAACACAACCGTCTAATGCAAAGGATGATCGCAGTCATAGCGAAATTGCAGATTCTGTACCCTTTTGTTTTCTATTCATATTTCACAAACTACTGCTCCAATATGCACAAATTTTGGTAGGAATATAGATCCATGAGTCCCCTAACTGCTCACCATAATTCAGCTCAAACGGACACTGTTTGAGTATCCAAACAATGTGGCTGCCAAAACTGCTCCGTTCTGAAATGGCAGCAAACCGAGCTGATCAGACATCTCTCAAATCTGATGTTTTACTTAACCAATACTCAAACCAACTTAATACATTGAAGGGTCCTAAGCGAGGAATGAGATCACCAAGTTTGGGGCTAATCCAACCACGTTTGAGTCACTAATTGCCAACTTGAAGATAACCAATTTTAGTGTCGCAAAAGCTAGACAGATTTCTTGTTCTTCCTTTTCTTTGCTTCCCACATTGAGGTGTGTGTTTTGCACTCTCTAATCTTTCTCATAGCAGCAGCAGCCTTTCTCTAGCTGAAGATGGAGGCTATAGTCTTCCTGACATGTTTCTTAGGTACGATTTCCGCTGTTGATCTAGACACCAACTTGACGATGCACAAGCATTGGACTTGTGGGCTATTTTCACAGGGCGCAAAGCATTACTCCACATGGAGGGCATCCCTATATAGATAAGGAACCGTTTCTGAATATTCTCTGGCACTTCGTCCAATAGAGCCTTGAACAAACCCATTTGTGGTACCTAGGGGCATAATGATGCTGACTGAAACTAGGGACGTGCTTTCGCTAGCTCCTTACGTAGCCGATACAACGTCTTGTACTATCTGTGTGATTGTCCAAGATGGAATTGACTTGATAGCACAGGTTTTGGAAAACAAAGCAGTAGTTGCATTGCTAAACGGCTTGCTGTTACATTGCTTAACATTGCTCTGCGAGACATAGCCTTCGTAATTAGCAAAAAGTTGTCACCTAGCTGGAGGTTAAGCTTTCGGCTAGTAACTAATCAGTTGTCTCTCAACACTAAAAGTTCTAAATCTTCACTCTTGCCAACAATAGTTGTGATTGACGCATAACAGATGGTCGCCATTGAAGTCAGCAGACAAGGGGTCACACTAGAGATGGTTGATTTCAACTGTATGACCATCATGCACCTATAGATCAAGAACTTGAACGGGAGGTTCATGAGCACCCGGTGACCTATTACACCACATGATATCGCCATCCATTATCATTAGATTGATAACTTGTCCAACATTTAAGTGTTGGGTACCTTTCTGATCCAACAGGGATGACATAAGTTGCTCATCAGACGATCAATGTCATTACAGGGACAGTTAGGTAGAGTCGTTTGTTTACCACCTCTTGCAGTCTGTTAATATTTATGCCGGTGATCTGTTCTTCAAAGGTTATCTTATAGACGACATCAGGAGGAAGCTCTACTACATATGGCCCTAATAGATTTGATCTTCTGATAAGATATGGGGAGATAACCAAGAAAGGATCACAAGAAAATATCACATCGGCTGTCGTTTCATAATGGATCATGACTAGCAACCCTGATACCAGCGCGTGCCGAGCAGCACAACCTTGTGTGCACGCCCACAGGAGGCTCTCGGTTTTGTTGTGGCACCATAGAATGTTAATTGTAACACCATTACTGAACTGACAACCAAAGTGAAATTTCCAGTGGCACCAATTAGATTATAAGAACAAGCATTGTGCAAAAGAGGGATAGCAAACAAGGATAGTCACAAGGTTAGGAATCAACAAGGAGGCGATCTGAAGATCAAAACACAGCGCAAGAGAACATAGCTTAATTGCCAAAGACAACTGAGCAGGGGACTTCTTGCCTAATTTCCATATACGCCTTGTGTCCACCAAAGTGATTACCAGATAAAGATTAACATGAGATTTGGTCTTATCGAGCAGCAACATGAGATCAAGACTGATAAATGTCTAGAGACTTGAAAGAGTTGGAGACAAAATACACGAGATTCGGGGGACAGAGCCATTGCACTGACTAGGGATTCAGTTGATAAAGCAATGACATGATCTACAAGGAAAAGGTTTCAACGCCAGGACAGATAGCGATTAGCATTGCACTAGCTCATCAGTAGGAGAAAGAGCAATGAGGTCCAACAAGGATTTTTGAGCAGGGTCCTCCCACACAGGAGCGGGACAACCACGACACATGCAAGCATTCAAGGGAACTAAGCTTGGGCCTATGGTTCAAGCAAGGCATAGATACACAAACATTCAAGGGCTAGTGACCACGTCTATAGGCTCAGGCTCCCAAGAGAGAACCTAATTGGAGATGACAACCGTGCGATTACGTAACTTGAGCGTTGTTCTAGGATAAAGCTATTTGACACTCATATGCTTACCGAGGACAAACGAGGTGACAACTATGGCACTAATTAGATAACAAGCATACATACCACATTATAGTTTCAAGCAAGCATTTGAGAGATTCAATCAAATTAGCTTAAGCACAAATACTAAGCACAAGACTCACACACATAACAAGCATTTACCAGACAAGATTTAACTACAAGCTTGGCCCAAAACCACAGCAAGCTAAAGCATCCACTTAGTATATGCACAGAAAACTGACAGCAGTACAGTAGGCACATGTTTCAAGCATAACTGAAGTTGTAGGCATCAAACAAAGGTGATCATAGACTTTAGGTAAAGCTTATTAAGTTGTCTATAACTTTCTTATTATCATATTAAGATGATCCTATAGTGAACAAGACCAAACAAGACAAAGAAGACATCTCTGCCCAGATTTGGACAGATTCTGTCATTCCATTTTGCAAGCTCATAACTGGAGATTTAGATCACCAAAAGCAGTGCTATTAGATATTTTGGAAAGCTCAGAAAATTACTATACTTCTTCTACTATTTCCAAGAAATAATTCTATATGCACACAGATAAAACAAACCAAATATTCAGATATGTTCAGAACATAAGCAAAATCTAACAACAAACTTCTAAAATTCATAACTCCTAAACCATAAGGCTTGGGGTCATGAAATTTTAGGACGAGCAAGATACGAAAGTTAGCTACGACTTTGGTATTCTCCATCACTATAGAAAACACCATTATGACCACGAAAACATCACTACTACAAAAACTGTTCTAGCAGCCAACGTCCCACAAGCAAAACAAAACTTGCCTTTGTTCTACTTAACAAGAGAGCACACAAACATGTTATTCTAGCAGCTCTAAACATTGTTACCTTAGACCAACAATAAATTAATTTTTGTCATAAGAATCACAAGTACTTAAGTGAGGCCTAAAGCATTTGCAAAAGCTTGTAAGAGCAACATACCCACCACATGGCTAAACTAGAGGACATTATAGGTTTAAGCATGTAACCACAATTATTTCTAGCAAGGCTAAGCACACACTTTTCTCAAGCACTTCCTATTCAAGCAACATGGAACAAGGCATTCTTGTTTAACTCCACACAAGGAAGATAGTGCAACACATCGATCACAAGTTACTTAGTACTAGAATAAAGGGAGGGAAGCATATTTATGCACAAGCACAATCATGATGCATGCTCGTCCTATTCATCCTCATGAAATTGCCAGCCTAAGGTGGCAATCACGTTCTATGTTAGTGGCATAACACGTACTCTCTTGATATATAGCTAGTCGTCAGCTACATTCAATCTACGCATTCGTGGTTAGCATACCTGCAGGAAAATTCATTGTAGCCCATCTTCACAAGAGATAAATAAGCAGACAATGAAAGCGGTAAACTAAGATACTCTCCATATATACATCCCCAGATGTATATACTTCGATATCCATAGCTACCCGATAAATATACCCACAATTAAGTACCTTCATATATACATATGTGTAACATGTAAATATTCCAGTAACCACAGCTAACTCTCCCCTAGACCGACAGTTGGATGGTCATGCTCTCACAACTCACACTTACCTAGATGTAGAGACAATTGATCCATACATTACCACCCAAGCGGATGGCATCCATACTATAGCACGCCGTATGGACGACGAAAGTAAAAATCCTAATGTTAGTACATAGATAGCCACCTAATAGTCCTTAACTGGACATAAAGGAGGATGTCGCTAGCATAGTTTTGCAAATAAGTTTTGACAAATTTGTTTGTAGCTAAAGTTTTAGTCAAAATAGGCTTTTTTTAAACCAAAACTTTGTTTTTAAAACGACGTACATGACAGTATTATGCTTAATCTTGCTCTGATGCCAGCTGTGACAGAACCGCCCAATTTATACAAGATCAAGTACGACTGTTCCCGCTAACACGTTGACACACACATACTTTCACTCATATAAACCCGGTAGTCCGCCGAGTGTCCCGAAAGACCTCGGTAAATCAACATCACAACCAAGATCGCGTGATTAAGCAAATACACAACACATACGCAGAGTTGCATCAGAAATAATATTACAAATGGGTTCACAAATAATAGTACAAGTTTGGGTTTCAAAACTGCTTAGTGAAAACAACATAGCTTTCAAATGATTACATTAATATAAGTTCCAAATATATTGCTAGCATAAGTGACATCATCAGACAAAAGCATATAGATGAGAAGTAACTATAGAATCACCGAGCCCACCGGCGGTTAGCCACCATCTTCAACAGGCCGAGAACTTCACCTGCAACATGGTGGGATAAACCCTGAGTACTCGAATGTACTCAGCCAGACTTACCCGTCGGAAACCAAAACAAATGACACCAAGGATCATGCATAGCTTAATTTAGTGAATCTGGCTGGACAACCTTTTTGCATAAAAGCTTGAGTAACCATTAGCATTATTCACCTGTGCTAGCAGTGACTTTTAGCCATTACCTACCATCTATATTAGCACATGTACTAATCAATCACTTAATTAAGTTGCAAACAATAATAACCATATCAGGTATTTCATGCCACATTGTCATTATCATCATCATCATTTAACCATATCTTTAAATTTAGTGAATCTACGTTGCCGCTGCTCAGTCAAGTTCTCACTATCCGGGAGAGATGACGATTCGAATCGATTCCTATCCAGCTGGAGGGGTATTCCTAACACAAACCCTGCTTCCCCCGTCAGGGCCACAAACAAGTCACCTTTGGCATAATTCAGGAGTCGCGAGTCCAAACATATCGACATTCTCAGAGAACCACTCTGCCAAGGTTGCTTGGGACTCTAACCCGCCTTGGACTTATGCCAATGGCTCTCTGCACATCCTTACTACCTCCAGAATGCACACCACTGCTTGCGTCCCCGGCCTGAGTCGAGCTACTAGGCTTCGCGGCTGGAACGACTTATCCGGCCAGCTAAGTGTTAGGCTGCGTTCAACATGACATGAGGACATACAACGTATCGGTCCTTAACGACACAGACGGGGATAGATTCACACCCAAGACCTCCATGCCTTGTTGCTGCACTATCGTCATCCCGTCCGGTCTCTTTTCATTATTAACATATGGTTCTTTTTCATGATAGCAAATATAGCCAACCGTGACCAGAGCTCATCCTACATCTCACAGGTGACAGGAAATCACCCGACTTCTACCGGTCTATGCATAGCTAAGCATCATTCGATCCTACACTTAATTAGGATTCACAGGATTTTATCTAGACAAGGTAAGGGTATAATGCAACAATTGGTTCCAACCAATTCCTATACTTAATGCATCATCAACAATAAAAGATACTAAAGATATTTGTAAAAATATGGGAGACTTAGAATGCTCCGGGGCTTGCCTGGGATCCGACACAAGTCAGTTCAGTTAGCTTGCACTGTCATGGTGACATCTCCGGTCCTAGCACTTGCTTAGTCCTTCCATAAGCATCACATAAGCATTCAAGACAAACACAAGATTATGCAAGACATAGACACCAATAGCTATTTAACTAACATCACACAACTAACTATAGAGAGCAAGCACATCAAGCATGACACAAGTTTAACAAGGTCACAAGTATCATTACTTGACCATCAACAAGGGCATAAGCCACACTTAGCAACACATGGAGTAAACAACCACAACTAACATATGTCTATTTCTGGACTAGAAACAACAGCTTCTTGTTTGGATCATAACTAGAGTTATGCAAATCCAATAGCCATGCAACAAGACATTCTAGAAAGCTTATGAAATTTTCTACAATTCATCTTTAATCATCTTAGCATGATTATCAAGTTAACTAAGTCAAATATACCCATTTACAGAAACTGGTCCACAATTGATAGAGAGCAGCCATTTCTGAAACCCAACTTTAAACAGGCATAACTCACAAACCACAAGGCTAAATACCACCAAATTTTAATAGAAGCTAGATACATGAATTATCTACAGCTTTTGTATAAACAAGTTTCACAACAAAGCACATTATCATGAAGAACTTTGCTAGGTTCCCAGATCTGTCCATAAACCACATCGGCAAGAAAATAATTATTAACTTATGTTGCAAACACCTAATTGGGCAAAACCAACTTTACCAACATTTCACACATGACTAAAGAACACCAGAAAGCATGGTGCTCACCTCTAAATAAATTTTCTTAAAGCATTTATTAATTTATTTACACATCAAGGTGTATTTATGAACATATACCAAAAATGCACAATAATTTCTACACAAATTACAGTAGCTCACATATCCTCTCAATAGTCTACTATACAAATTTCATACCATTTGCAGAAGTATAGCTACCTCTATGAAAAAGACAATTTGCTATTGCAAGAAATCATGTGAGAGTGAGATAAACTAATAACTCACTCATACTTCATCCAATACTCATGAAATTTTTACCACACGTCAACTATCATATGAGTAGCATGCCACAAAAATTTCACTTCATTTGGATCCCTAGATCTACAGTTATGGAAAATAACAAATTCAACTAACATTACAACCTTACTGCACAAATCTATTTTTGCAGCTAAAACTTTAAACTAAAACATGCCATATTATAGATCTACTGAATATACAATTTCACAAGGATTCCAAAAAGTCCTCATTTGCTATTTTACGAATTTCCTATGAATTACTATGAATTTTCAAAGTTTCAGCCGATTTCAAAGCAAACAGGTCCAAAAGGTACTATTCACATGAGTCTGCGGTTCACAGAAAGGCCCCTCCCAAAACTCGAATTTGAAGCCGAGGTCCCTGATCGTGATTTTTGAAGGGGCTGTGCAGGAGCTCGCCGTTTGCCGGCCGGAGGAGGCTCGTCGGCGGCGGGGGAAGTGGCGGGGAGGGACCATGGGCCCGTGCGCACCCGCTGGGCTTCCCAGCTCGGCCCGATGCGACCTGTGGCCTGCCAGCTACGCGAGCAGGCGGAGCACCGGTGGCTGCTCTGGTGGCGACGGCGCTACGGCGGCTGCGGTGGCCGGAAAAGGGGAGCCGAAGGGGCGGCGCACGACGGGGAAGGTGGTGGCGCACATAGTAGGACGCGAGGGAGCTCGGGGCGGCGAGGACGCGGCGGCGGCAAGCTTGGCCAGCCGGCCATGGTGGCCATGCTGTAGCACGCGCGCGCAGGCGCTGTAGAGCGAGGGAGAGGCGAAAGAGGAGTGCGTGCGAGTGAGGAAGGAAGTGGAGAGCTCGGCCGGGCTTGCCTCATCCGCATCGGGCGCAGGGGGCACGTGGCATGGAGGTGGGGGCGCTGCCCGTGCATGGCCGCCACGCACGGGGCACGCGTCACCCCTTTGAGGCATTCCACCGAGCAGCTGGCGGGTATCGGTGTGGGCAATGTGGGCGCCGAATTGGGCCAGATTTGGGTCGATTTAAACCTCAGGCCCAAAATGAAGTTTGTTCACCTCGACATGCTCTACATTTTTCATTAAGGCACTCTGGTCATTCGAGCAATGGATTAGCAGTTAATTAGGCTCCAAAGTGATAGTGTCAACGCGTTGACAGCGATGAACAAAAGTCCAAAATTGATGCTCAAAATGAAGTCCAACGAGTGCCATCTTTATACATGCTCATCTCCATCATGTACACTCCAACTTTTATCTTTGGACCAAGTCGAGTTACTTAACGAATTTTGGAGAACGCGGAATGCCAACGCCATTGCTTAGCGAAACTCCAGACTTAGAATAATTCTAAGTGCTGAAGACTGCAGCAGAATCAATCTTGTGACCTTTGTTTGTCAAGCTTAGAGATATATTTAGACTTGGGTCCTTAAATAAAGTTTCTAGTACACAAACTATACTACAACGTTTATTTAAGGTCAAACCTTGTATCTTGAATATAAACCATTCTTTTACTTTGGTCAAAGCAGCATCTCGTTAACCCTAGAATTAGAGTTTTCGACCAATTGAGGCCTTTTCTTGACATGTGCTCAACACGAACCCTTCATAACTTTTGTTGTAGAGCTCAATTAGAGTCATTTGGGCAAGGTTGCAAGGTTTGGTTGATGACCTACATTTCCATTCACTTAATAGTGCAATTCAAGCACTTAGTAAAGTCATTCCAATAAGGATATAACTTATCATTTTATGTGACTTTTTTATTCCAAACTTTATAAAACTTTTTCACTGGTCTAGATGGATGCATGTGGATGTAATGTACATGGAATGAGCATATTTAGCCTTACTCTTGCATAAACTTAGCAAGGATCCATATGTAAGCAAAGGTGCGTTGTCCAAGTTTAAGTTGGAGCTCACTCTTGTAGATTTGATCTTGACACCTTCATCACCACTTAACATGCCATGGTTGAGCTCAAACCCATCGCTTAACTGGTGACAAACACCTGGGGTGTTACAATATGTGCAACATTTATATCTTCAAATAAGTTTATTATGAAAGTATATTCAATGATCTATCTAATGATACTAATTATGTATTATAAATATTAATATTCTTTTATATATAAGTGGTCAAAGTTAAAAAAAGCTGATTTCTTGGGAAGCGAGAACTTCTATTTTGGGACAAAGGGAGTAGATCTTAGAACTTATTCCATCCATCCTAAAATAAGTGACGTTTTTTTTACTTTCAGATATATTGTTTGATGGTTCGTCTTATTCTAAATTTTTATGTATATTATAAAATAAATAAATTATTATTAAAATATATCTAATGATAAAATAAGTCATAACAAAATATATTATTTATATAAAATTTTTGAACATGACGATCAGTCAAACAAGATATATAAAAGTAAAAAATGTCACTTATTTTAGGACGAGAGAGTAAGGCCTGGTTTAGTTCTCAAAAATTTTCATCCCAAACTATCACATCGAATCTTGCGGCACATGCATGGAGTATTAAATATAGACGAAAAAAAATTAATTGCACAGTTTGGTTGAAAATCGCGAGACGAATGTTTTAAGACTAATTAGTTCATGATTAGCCATAAGTGCTATAGTAACTAACATGCGCTAATGATGGATTAATTAGGCTTAATAAATTCGTCTTGTGGTTTCCAGACGAGTTATGTAATTAGTTTTTTTATTAGTATCCGAAAATCTCTTCCGACAATCCTGAAACATCCGATGTGACATTCAAAAATTTTTATTTCGCGAACTAAACACAGCCTAAGTTCAGTTGGTGAAATGTGTTCTCTTTCCACGTGGTTCAAGTGTTCAACCATGCTATCCATTCGACACGTGGGACCGTGCAGGCGTAGTGTCACGATTGCCAGCCGATGCGCGTGCGATGTCTGCACAGTTGCCAGTCGTGAGTGCCTGAGTCATCATCGCAGCACCAATAGCTGCACGTGCAACGTTTTCAAGTGCCACGGCAAGAATAAACAACCGTGCGATGAAACCGTTGGCGATAAAAAAAAGCCATGCTAGCGTCGGGATGTCTGGACAGATAGGCGTGTCCAAACATCCACGTCATAATGTTGCATCCTGTGCCTCTTTTTGCTTCTGCACCTATACGAGAGAGCATGTGCAAGGATCCCGCGCCTCGCTGCATGCAAGAGAGAGGGAGCATAGCGTGCAGTGTGCGTACCCTAATACGAGAGAGAGCGAAGCGCGCATACGTCAATGCAAGCAAGAGACCAACGCGAGAGAGGGAGAGAGCACAGTGTGCATACCTATGTGTTGATCCGGCTGCATGCTCCACCGTGGGGGACCAAGCCTAGTGATGCATGGGCGCCTCGTTCTACGTCTGTTCGGTGCTAGCCCGCTGTGGCTCTTGGTTCCGCATCCATTGGGTACTAGCCCGCTCTTACGCTCTGTATGCGCGTATGCACGTCGACTATTGGAGCTGGCCGTATGACAGAGACAGACAGCGCTGGATGGCAGCGCGTGCGTGCCCGTGAGTCAGAGCGCGCGGGGAGCAGCACCTACTGCAACATACTGAAACCAGGTGAAACAATTGAAACATACATTTGCAGCATGTGTTTAACCACTGTAACATATGCAACATCTAGATAAAACACTTGCAACATACGTCTGAAATAAGTGAAACATTTAGAACATACACTAGGAACATACTCCCTCCGTATTCAAAATACTAGACGTCCTGGGCCAATAGCCCATTTCCATATAAGCTGAACTTATGGCCTCCCGATGGAAACATTGGACGCGAATGCCCTTGGCCATGCATGCGCCGCTGCTTCCGCTCCCGCAAATCCTGTTGCTCGCGCGCCTTCGGTCGTCGCCCGCATTGATCGCGCGTCATTCCTTGCCCTCGGTACTTGCAGCAGAAGCACGCGCGCCTCCTCTCTTCATCTCCCGACGCAGCCACGCCACCTCGCTCCTCCATCGCTCCGTCTCGCAGAAACTCTGCTACCGCCGCCTTGTTAGGGTTTAGCCTTCGCCATGGATTCCTGCTGATGGAGCCTCGATCGCCGCTCGAAGGAGGTGCTCGCACACGCTCGATGCTCGCCAGTCTCCGCGGACGTCGCGCCGGTCTCCGCGGACATCGTGCCGCACGCTCGCCCACAGTCGACGCTCGCCGCGCACACCATCTCAGCCTCGCTAGTGGTGTCGGACTCTGATGAGGTGCTGCAGGACTCCGACGCGGTGCTGCCGGACTCCAACGAGGTGCTGCTGGACTCCGTCGAGGAGCTGCCTGACTCCGACGAGCTGCTGCCAGACTCCATCGAGGTGCAGCTGGAGTACAATGCGGTGCTGCCGGACTCCGTCGATGTACTGCCAGACTCCGACCAGCTGGATGAGGTGGTGCATTGTCCTCGCTGTGGCACGTTCCATGCCGGCGGCATCTTCGTAGAGGAATGCTACCAAGCTCGCCGTGAAGCTCGCCGGTGTGCCCGTTGTGGCCTCTTACATGAAGACTATGATATGATAGCAAAGTGGTTGGACTACCTGGACAAGTTTGACTATGAGATCTACATCCCAGATGTCTCCAAAGTTCAAATGGATGGTAACACCATCATTCTGCCAGAGCACGTCATCAACAAGTTGGACAAGATTAGAGATGCAAAGAAGTTGGAACTTGCAAAGCTCAAACAAGATGCAAACAAAGAACAATAAGGTACTACATGTCTTTTTCTAATTTGTTACTACTGTAACGTGTTTGCATCTTGTAACATGCTTGCTGCTATTACAAAATCAGTAAAGTGCAAAAGCTAACTTGCTTTTTCTAATGCTTTCATGCAGGGAGACTTGCAATTGCTTCGGCTAGCAAGGAAGCTTCACAAGGGATTTGCAATGGCAGCCTATCTTCCCTCTCTAGTCTTTGTTTGTTCAAGTGAGGAATCTTTATATTGTTGCAACCTTTAATCTTCATTGCTTCCTTCAAAACAGTTTGTAGTGTTACAAATATCCTGTTTGCTTTCCATGGACTGTACTCCAAGAATTCCTACAAGAAATGTGTTCAAGAAATTAGATCTTTCATTGTCTTAGAATCTTTATTGTATTGAAACAATCAAATGGATGATCATTTACCTGCTGCACAACTGGAATTAGATCTTTCATTGTCTTAGCATTTTTCTTGTATTGAATAGATTGAACAGCTCGGAAAAAACCCAAATCTAGGATGTTAAAATCTGGAGAATTGGGTGGTTGACATATGAGCCGAATGTCAAACCCATCTTGCTTAGCAATCTCACAAAATTGAGGATCATCCACTTTTAAATGAGAAGGAGCATTGTCTTGTTGTATGAAAATAGGCTTGTGCACATCTTCTCTTGGCCACTTGGCTCTAATTGCAGGCAAAACTTTATTTATCATGAATTCTCTGATCACCTCCCTTGTGATTGATTGAATTGGCTTGATTACTTCCTCTCCACGAAGGCGATTGTGACTTCCTCTAATAGCTTGTTCAAAAGTGACTAGTGGAAAGCAACCTATTTTGCCATCAAACACACATTCTCCATTTCTAAATCTTGGCCGAGCACATACACACAAGAACATGATCCTAGGGATGTAGTTCTTATTTTTGCAAGTTCGATGTGGCTCATCTTCCTCGGGTAGCAAGTAGTACCTCTCTGATTTCTGATGGAGGTAGAACCACTTCTCATCAATAAACACAAAGTCAAACAAATCCTTGAACTTTGGATCATCAAGCAAACCTTGGTCAATCATGTTAATGCACCACTTCAACCTAGTCTTCTTGTTAGCATTAGTGAGTGTAAGGAAAATGGACCCTTGGCCCATTTACTTTGGATTTTGGTGTTTGATGACCAACACAACCAAATTGGACTAATGAATTTGCAAGTGTTTGTTTTGTAGTCCAATAGGGTGCAAGACGTGACTTGGACGAAGGCGACGTGATGATCCAATGATCAACATCTCAAGCAAGACATTAGAAGCACAAGTGAAGACCCAAGATATCAAGCAAAGTCCATGCATGAAGATAGGAACCAAGCCGTACGCAAGATTGCGAAGAAACGAGCTCGCAGAGGCGACCGGACGCTGGACCGGACACTGAAAGCGCGACCGGACGCTGGACCGGTGGCTCGGCAGACAGGTGACCGGACGTGAGGACCGGACACTAGCGGCAATCGACCGGACATAGAAACACAACGTCCGATCGAGTACAGAGAGGTTCCAGGCACGTGAAACTGCGACCAGACGCGTCCGGTGGTAGGCGACCGGACGCTGGCAGCGTCCGATCGATAGTTCACGGCTGCAACGGTCGAGACGACCAGACGCGTCCGGTCAGGACGATCTCAGCGTCCGGTCAGTAGCAGAATTGCGGGAGTTCGACCCCAACGGCTACTTTCTCAGTGGGACTTATAAATACAACCCCCAACCGGCCATTTGAGGGGAGTGGAGCTGAGGAAACATACCAAGGGTGTTGATACACCATTTTAGTGATCTCCACTTGCATAGTGCTTAGTGTTTCATCAGGTGATTAGCGTAGGTGCTTTGCGAAGTGCTTAGGTTGATTAGACCACCGCTTATGCGCTTGCTCTAGGTGTATGCCTAGTGTTTAGTGAGGTTTGCATACCTCTTGCCACCCCATGCTTGCGAGCACAAGAGTTGTACATCGGAGCAGCTTGAAGTCTTGCGAGATCGCACCAACCACGTTTGTGGTGCGGCCGCCACCGTGTACCGAAGGGAACAAGGCCCGTGGCGTTTTGGCCGAAAGCTTGATAGTGAAGACGGCGGGGAGCATCCAGGAGAGGCTTACCGGAAGGCACATCGGAGACCCACTTGCGTGTGGGGAAGGCCCGAGGCTATCCACGGAGTTACCCGACCGGGAGCTTGGCCC
Organism: Miscanthus floridulus; assembly: GCF_019320115.1. Classification (NCBI taxonomy): domain Eukaryota; kingdom Viridiplantae; phylum Streptophyta; class Magnoliopsida; order Poales; family Poaceae; genus Miscanthus; species Miscanthus floridulus. Next base: position 23,143,895 of record NC_089598.1, read on the forward strand.
TTGCGAGGGATTCCTTGCAAGGGGCTCCAACGAGGACTAGGGGAAAGCTTGCGCGCTTCTCGATACCTCGGTAAAAATACCGGAGTCACCGACGGGAGTTTGCATATCTCTACCTTGCTCTTTAAGCTTCCACATTTACATTGATCACTTTATTATCATTTGCGGTAGAGATAGCAACACACTAGCCAAACCATAGTTGCACATCTAGATAGATTATCTTTTGCATAGGTTTTGCTAGAGGTAGAAAAAGAGGCCATAGTTTGGAGTTAGAATTTTGAGTTGCCTAATTCACCCCCCCCTCTTAGGCGTCCACGTGTCCTTCAGTGAGGTAGGGTTTGATACTACTAGAGTGGCGCCTAATCAAACCCTTTTTCAAATACCTTTGTATCCTAGATTTGCTAATACCAAGTCTACTAGACACATCTTCTATTGTCATTCTTTGTTGGAGAGGAATGTTGCGCAATTGTTCCAAATCAAGAGGGATTGCTTTACGTCCACTTCTACCTTTCTTTAGATTAGGAACCATGACTGGAATGTTGTTAGCAAGCTGGTTTTTACCTTGCTTCCATATGCGCTGCACTGATCGAATCTTTACTACAAATTGAGCACCAACAATTGTTGTATCATGCTTGCCTAGTTTGCCATTTTTGCTTCTCATCAACAATGCTTGGTACACTTGTTGTCTAACGTGATCAGAATAGTCATGCTTCGGTTGGTTTACTTGATCGGCATGTTGTTCTAGCAAAAGGAAAAAACAACCATTTTAATAGTACTCACGGCATGATCTAAATATAGGGAAAAAAACCAAACACATTTACAATAGATGTTCACGGCATGATCTATTTATAGGAAAAAAAAACAAAGACACTGATATAATAGATGTTCACTGCATGTTCTATTTATAGGGAAAAAACAAGCATGTTCATGGTAGTAATAGTAGTCACGGCATGATCAAAATATAGGACTACAACAAGCATTTTAATGGTACTCAAGGAGTGAAATAAATATAGGAATCTGTACATACTAAAAAAAATAGCATGATGTAAATATAGGCATGCTTTCCATGGGGGTTATGTAAATAATCAAAATCTACAGCTCCAAATTCATCTAGTGGCAAGTTCAAATCAATTCCTGTCCAAAAATAAAAGAGCATGCTGAGAATGGAACCTAATATGCATGCCATGCTCCACCGGATACAATGAAACAATTCATGTCCAAAAAGAAAAGAACATACCGTTGCCATGCTCCAACAGAGGCTCGTTCAGATCAAAAAAAGCGTCGCCGTCATCATCTTCATGCTCTGCGAGATGAAACTCAGTGTTGCCATCGCCATCTTCATGCTCTGCAACATGAAACCGTTGATGTCATTGAGATCCCACGGTAGGTTGCCATCGCGCACACAGAAACAACAAAACAAAATGGAACTAATAATATATGGTTACCGCTGCCGTCGTTGAGATCCCACAGCAGGTTGCCGTCCTCTTCTTCTTCTACACGAACGTTGAGATCAAAGCCAGAGAAGTAATCAGCCATTATGCCATAGTAGTAGATGTGCAAGGAGAACAGCTAGTCCATGGCGGCGTAGTAGCACCAAGCAAGGCAGGGAAGGCAAGGGAGTAAATGGTGTTGGAGAAGAGAGAAAGCAAGTTGCCGCATAAATAAGCCAGTGGCGTGGAGTACAGGCAGCTCAAACGTCGGTCTTCTCATTCGAAACGAGCGCGTACCATCAGCCATCTGAGCGCGCAGACGAAATAAGAAAATCAAACAACCTGAAACGCACGCCAAGCGAAAATACAGGCCCCCAAGCGACTCCAGCTTCCATTCGCGTGAAAAAAGGATGCGCCACGTCGGTGGAATAGTGGCATGCATGCCCATGCAAAATGAAGGGGGCAACAAAAAAAATGTGGCTGCCAGGGTTCGAACCTGAGTCGCAGCACTCATGCCTCCACGCACTAGCCAGTTGGGTTGAGTTACTTTCTCGTAAAGATAGCACCCACAACCATATTTATTAGGGGCAAAGATGGAAAACTAACCCCTAATTAATCATCCTTGGTTACCGCAATCATGTCCTAAATGTCAGGTTTTTTGGGTATGGAGGGAGTATGTGTATAGCAACTGCAACATATGCAACATTCAGATGAAAACATGCAAACATCCAGATGAAACAGCTGAAACGTTTAGAAAACACACTTGCAACATACATGTATAACCACTGCAACATATGCAACATCCACATGAAACACTTGCAACATACGTTTGAAATAGCTAAAACATTTAAAATATACAATTGCAACATACGTATATACCCATTGCAACATATGCAACACTAGATCTACTTTTGCAACATCAGATAAAACATATGCAACATACATCTAAAATGCATGAAACATACAGTTGCAACATTTGCTCATCTACTTGCTGCCGCCCAATGAAAGCTCCTTGACGCGGGCGTGGGGGAGTGCAGCACGAGGCGTGGGCAGCGCGCGACGTGAGACACGGACGGGTGCATGGCATGAGGCGGGTCCACGCGTGAGGCGTGAGGTGCAGGGTGTACTGCGCGAGGTGGGTCAGTCCCAATGGAAGTGTCTAGGTTTTTTTAAAATGGAGAAGACGTGAGGGGAGTTGGACCGGTTAGACCTGGTCCGCAGGCCCAGCGAAGGCGTGCGTCCGTCCAAACAGACACTCGGTAGAAAGCATTACCGCAAAAAATGCGGCATCAAATAGTTGTTCCAAAAATAATTTAAAATATCCCATACAATAAGACCATTATTATGGTAAATTCAATAGAAAAAAGTGATAGAGAAAGAGAATGCGAGGAGCAATCATAGAGCGGAAGGGGAAAAATATATTACCTTCGCGTAGAGTAACCTTCTACTTACCCCTTCTTCTTTTGTAATAAACGTCGTTTGATCCATACGAACTCCAATGCCATACTTTGTCTGTTATTAATATCACAACTATGAATTTGGCATCATATAAAACTACTTTTAACCATGAATCTGACGATACTAAATTTGTATGGCATCGTCAAAAAAAGTTATATGGTACAACCTACAAAATCCTGGTGTAAGTGGTAGCCAAATATTAACAAGCTTGAATCTTGGATTGTGTGTGCCATAATCCATATAGACTGTATTTTCGGTCATTCCATTCCACTCCATAGACTAGACCCTTAGTTACAATCAATTTTAAGACAAGCTAGCAAGCAATCGTGCACATTGCAAAAGAAGTTACAACTTATTATACGATTTCTTTAATTATAGAATTTAATTAGACTTGGTTCGACCTCATTTTAACTAAATCAAATAAATTCTAAGAAAGATATTAGGTGCAATATAAAAGATTAATCATGCATTGAAAATTGGCTAGAGATTGACTTAATATAAATGAGTGGTCTTTGTGCGCGCTACGTTGAGAAAGGTGGAAAGCGAGCCACACACACGTGCAGGTTAAGGCATGCTAGGTCACGACACGATACAAGGGCTCTGACTCAGGCTAGCTAGTCCACGACATGACACACGAGTGCCATAATGCTAGCAAATGTTTTATAGCTCGAAGTTGTAACCAATGCATTGAAGGAGGATATAGTCTACCTACGCAGGTTGCCTAGGCCTTAGACCAAACTCATGCCATGGGTTTATATTTGTCATCCATATAACCCATAGACAACCGAGCCAAGAACAGAAGTAGAGGACCAGGAGTAATGTAAGAGCAACTCCAACCAATCCCTCAAATTTTGCCCCCTATTCTTGCAAATGAGAGCCCTCATCCATATTTCTTCCCCTGCTCCTCAGGGTACTCCAACCGATCTCCTAAATTTTCCCTACTTTTACACTGTATTGTCATGGACCGTGTTTATTGGTCCCACTTGTCAGCTTTATGGAAGAGAGAAAGCAGGATGAGGGAGAGGATGAGGGACTCCTACATCTGGAAGTTTAGGAGAGAGAAATGAGAGTCCCTCATCCATCGGGGCTTGAACAAGGGTTCGGTTGGAGAGGTTTTTGATGTATTTGAACTCTCAAAATAAGATGAGTGAAGCGACCTGATTTCCGCGAAGGGAAATCTACAGAGTCGAAGTGTATTATGACCGTTGTAGATCATATTACCCAAATTCCAGTTGAATACCACATCCGTACAACGATAATATCAGAGTACAAATAGTGCGGAATTACATAAATTATTACATCGCCGCATTGGTGGGATCCAAAGTAGCATTCATTCAGAACAGCTTGAAGATAAGATCGCCAAACTCGAGCGTAGGAACGAACCCCTCAACCGTCAAACTCCTCGGAGCTATACTCCTCAGCAGAACCTGTGTGCCAAAATTTATCAGTATGATTTGTACTGGCCACTCCCACCCTATCAGCATTGCTTTGTGGAAATTGGATGCAAGTTGGATATAATCAAAAGGAACCTATAAGGCTGGGGTTTCCTATGTATTAGCATATCAAGAGTTTGATAATAGTTGGTCAAGTTTTAACACCATTCCCACACCTATTCCACCCTATTTCTGTCCAGAGCCAGGTTTCGATCCTGGGATCGATACACCACCATCTCCACACCATCACCATACCATCACTCAGTCGACAGGCCAACTCCCTTTCGACGTAGTCTCAAGGCCCATAGCCCCTAGCTATGACCGACACTCTCTCATGGGGGATGAAGAGAAGGACTCATCTCATTATCTAGTTTAAGCGAAACCTAGGAAAGGTCCATAGCTGATAAGTCAGCACATGTATCGATCAATTAACCATACACTCTGCAGAGGTTTTACATAACCACAAGATCTGCCTTCTTCGCTGACCGTCGTCAACTAGGCTGATTCCGACCGCTTGCTAGCCTAGGATAATGCCACTCTACCATTCAGCCCTGGTACACCCCAAGTCTAGTCTGGGGTGGCTGAAACTATGAGTCATGAGCCGGGTCCACAAGGTCTCCATGAAGTCTCGGAAGGGTGTGGTGGAAATCCTCCATGCCCCGTACCTCCTTACATTGTCCGCTATCAACCTAGCAGTAGTGGCAATATCCTACCAAGTAGTCCGGCCATCCCGCACCATATAGGGCGAGTGGTACGTAAGGCTTCCCGGTGAATCTGAGTACTAGCAAGTCCTTAGGGATGACCAAGCCACAATGTCTCCATTAGGGTTTCCATTTATCGTGCCACCATAGCACCTCCATCCCAGGCTCCTCCCATCACAGGTTCACACCCAGGACCACCTCATATACCATTTACCCACCACATGTATCCATTCCAGTGGTGCCCAGGTAGCACCCCACAGCAAGACTTGCCCCAGGCTCGTCGTATACTCTAACTTGGTCGACACAACCCTCACCCTCCACACACCCAAGTCACACACGTAGCACTCTCTCCATAGTCTAGATAACACCAGTTTCCACCACGCATTAATGTAGTATAAGCGTAGTAGAAGTATAAGCAATGAAATATTGCAGTAAGCGTGTGTCTAGCCTAATAGCAGGGTATGCAGGGGTAAGGTTACATCAAGGTAAAGGCCATCAAGTAAGCTTACTACCATGCAAGTACTATCATAGTATGATTATAACAGTAAAGTAAAGCAATAGCAGTTCTATATTAGCCATGCGTAATAGGTGCTACGAGATTGGGTGGGATGTGGCACCTTCAGTGTAGTTGTCTCCGTACTCCTCATGGTACTCACGATCCTCGTCTGTCTGGTTCTCCTCCGAGTCTGCATACGATCACAATCCTCATCCGTCTGGTTCTCCTCCGAGTCTGCATACGATCGAATTATAGTCGTGTTAACGACGTCTATAGATTAGCACCAAGAAGCAATAAAAATTCAAAAGAGCCAAATGCACTCAAACATGGGTTCATTGCGTAAAGCTTGATTTTTGATGAATTTTGGTCCTGGTTTCGTATTTTTCTGAGGTCGTATGAATTAGTTATGAATTTCTGAAGTTTTAATCATTTCTGAAATTGGGGAAAAGGCTGATTAATTCAGGGCTGACACGTGTCACGCTGTGACTGGTCCACATGGCATGCTGACATCAGCATGACGTCATCATCTCGGCTCTGAGCTGACAAGTGGGGGGTCCTGCTGACGTCATCTTGACGTCAGCATGACGTCATCAACGTCATCGTTTTCGACAGGTGGGGCTAGAGGCTCTTAGGTCACTGACTTGTGGGTCCGATCAAAGTCAACATCAAGTCAACGGGCGAGTCAACAGTCAACAGATCACAGTCACTGACAGGTGGGGCCAGGGCTGCTGACGTCAGCAGCTAACGTCACCGTGACGTCATCATGACGTCACATCGGCTGTGTTTGTTACTGATAGGTGGGACCCGCGTGACGTCGTCATGACATCAGCATGACATCACCTACTGACAAGTGGGTCCAGAGTCTCTGTGTCGCTGACATGTGGGGCCAGTCTATTGGTCAACGTTGATCGGTCAATGGTCAACATGGACCAGGTCAAACTAGGCCGGTTGGGCCTGGATATGGGCTAGGCTTTGGCCCACCACGTGGCATGCTGTGGCGCTGCCACATCATAGCCAAGGGCCTCCATTGGGCTTCGTCCACAGCTCGGCCCACACTGCGTGGTTCATGGTGGACTCGTGTTCACGGTCCATGGACTGTAGGCTGGGTCTTCGGTGGACCGAGTCCACCCTTCTTCCCTCTGGCCTGGTTCATGTGCACCGAGTGCAGGCGTGTGCGGCTGGTGAGGGGAATCCTCTGCTTCCATCCCCGGCGTGCTCCCACCAGTGGTGAGCTCTCCGGCGAGCTCCCACAGCGACGCTGGCGTCCAATTGAGGTGGGGAAAAGCATCGTCAGGTCTCGGCGAATACGGTGGTGGGTCAAGCTGGCGGCCAGGGCTTCCCAGGGCATTGGCCACGGTGGTCGGTGGCTCAGTCGTGGCGGTGCTCGCCGACGGGGCATCTCGGGGTTGTTCCAGGGGTCCTGGTGCCCCGTTTCCTTTCAGACGGCTAGCGGGTGACAGGGTATAGCGTCGACGACGACCATAGGGCATGGCGGAGTCCGCGTGCGGTGGTGGTGCACGGCAGAGCTCCGGCCGGTGGTCTGGTGCTCGTGGCCAAGGTGCTATGGCCGGCTAACGGGGTCTCGGTCTACGCGGCTATCCTCCGGGCATCACGGTGGTGCTACGGCTACTTCCTAGTCCGGCGAGGTGGCCGGGTACGCAAGTGGTGGCCGCGCCATGACGGCAGCGTCATGAGCGCGGCGTGTGCGTGCTCTGCTACGGCGTCCAAGGGCTAGGAGGAGGTCTTAGCAAAAGGTCTCACTGAGTGGTGCTGGCGGCGTTCGGTGGTGGTGCGATGGCGAGGCGTGTTGTCGGGGTAGGCGCTTGGGGCGTCGCTCCGGCTCCGGTGATCTTGGGAACTTTATTTAGCTATTTTGTATAACAAAAATAGGTGTAGTTTTGTTATACAAAAATAGAAATAGTTTTCTCTTTAAGCATTTATTCTTTGGTTTGATTAATAATTACTTTATGGTTTATTTCTTTTAAAGGAGTTGTTAGGCATTACATAAAGCAAATGGAAATCCAAATCACCATTTGAATTAACCATGTATGCTATATTTTATTTGCCAGTATCTAAATAAACATAATTAACAAATGACATGCCATGCTCATGAAATTGTTTAGTTGGGTTACAACTAATGCAACACCTAGGGTTGGCTCCTACAGATGTCACTCAACATTGCATGGGGTTACAACAAAAATTTTATAGTTGTGATTTTTGGTGTGTGGATTTTTGGGTTGTTACAGTCCTACCCCCTTAATAGAATCTCGTCCCCGAGATTAAAGCGTAACGTACTCTTCGAAGAGGTAAGGGTATCGTAGCCGTAGGTCAGACTCTTTCTCCCATGTTGCTTCTCTCTCAGTGTGGTTGCTCCATTGGATCTTGCACATAGGAATAGTTTTGCTTCGGGTCTCTTTGGTATCTCTACCTAGAATTCTGATAGGATGTTCTTTATAATCAAGTGTACCTTGAATGTCAAGTGTATCAGTTGGAACTACTTCGTCGGGCACTCTCAAACACTTGCGTAGCTAGGAGACATGGAATACGGGATGTACACCCGCCAATTCCTCAGGTAGCTCAAGTTTGTAGGTGATTTTTCCAATTCTCTTACGAATCTTGTATGGCCCAACAAATCTAGGGGCTAGCTTTCCTTTCACATGGAATCTGACAGTTCCACGTAGCGGGGAGACCTTGAGATAGACGAAGTCTCCCACATTGAACTCAAGTTCCCTTCTTCTTTTGTTAGCATAGCTCTTGTATCGACTTTGAGCAATCCCCAAATTCTCCTTCACTTGAGCAACTCATTCTTCTGCATCTTGGATCTTAGCGGAATCAAAGAACGATCTTTCACCCGGTTGAGACCACATCAAAGGTGTCTTACAAGGTCTGCCATACAGAGCTTCAAATGGTGACATCTTGATACTGGCTTGGTAGCTGTTGTTGTAAGAGAACTCTGCATAGGGTAGGCATTTCTCCCAATTAGAGCCATAATTCAGCACACTAGCATGAAGCATATCTTCTAAGATCTGATTTACTCATTCTATCTGTCCATCTGTCTATGGGTGATAAGCGGTAATGAAATCAAGTTTGGTTGCAATGGACTTGTGAAGAGCTTCCCAGAATCGGAACACAAACTGAGGACCACGATCAGATACAATACTAGAGGGAGCTCCATGCAGTCTGAGAATATGCTCAACATATAGATCTGCTAATTTTTTGGCATTGGTCTCGGTCTTAACTGGTACAAAGTGAGCAATCTTGGTCAAACGATCAACAATCACCCAGATGGAATCATTGCCTTTCTGTGATCGGGGCAATCCAACTATGAAATCCATAGATATGCTCTCCCATTTCCACTCAGGAACATTAAGAGGCTTTAGCAATCCTACAGGCCTTTGATGTTCAGCCTTGACTCTATTACAGGTGTCACATCATGCCACATGTCCTGCAATGTCTGTCTTCATGCCTTTCCACCAAAAGTGTTTCTTCAAGTCTTGATACATCTTTGAACCTCCAGGGTGAATATAGTACTTGGAATCATGAGCTTCTGATAGAATTTTCTCTCGTAGCACTAGGTCAGATGGAACACAGATTCTGTTCTTGAACCAGATGGTTCCTTGTTCATCTTCCTGGTGGTTGGTCATGTAGCCTAGTTTCATCAGACCATGGGGATATTAGATCTCTTCACAACTTTTCTGAGCTTGACGGATGCGATCTGTGAGATCATACTGTATGCGGAGCTCATTCAACAAGTCATGCGGTAGTATCTCAAGTTGGAAATCTTCAATCTCTTCCTTGAGCTCAGGTGGTACGGACTCAGTGATCAAAGTGTGACAGTAACTCTTGTGACTGAGAGCATCTACGACTACATTAGCTTTTCCTAGATGATAGTGAATTTCTAGGTCGTAGTCCTTGATCAACTCTAGCCATCGGCGTTGCCTTATATTTAGATCTTCCTAAGTGAAAAAGTACTTCAAGCTCTTGTGATCGGTATAGATATCACACTTGTTGCCTATCAAGTAGTGTCTCTAGATCTTTAAGGCATGCACAACTACTGCTAACTCAAGATTATGAGTAGGGTAACGGTTCTCATGTTCTTTCAACTGTCGAGATGCATATGCTATCACTCTTCCATCTTGCATCAATACACAACCAAATCATTGACAGGATGCATCATAATAGACCACGAAATCCTTGCTGATATCAGGCAATGCTAGCACAGGAGTTGTGGTAAGCTTCTGTTTCAATTTATGGAAGCTTTGTTCGCACTCGGGCATCCATTCAAACTCTTTAGTCTTCTTCAGGAGGTTGGTCATTGGACAGGCTATCTTGGAGAAGTTTTCGATGAATCGGCGATAATATCCAGCCAATCCCAAGAAACTTCTGACTTCAGTCATGTTACGAGGTTGATCCCATTCTTTCACAGCTTCAATCTTAGCTGGGTCAACTACAACACCTTCAGCTGATAGTACATGGCCTAAGAAGGCAACTTCCTATAGCCAAAATTCGCATTTGCTGAACTTTGCGTAGAGCTGATGTTGGGCTAGTTTCTCAAGCACAGTTCTCAGATGATGTTCGTGTTCTTCAGTGGTGGGTGGATAGACAAGGATGTCATCAATGAATACTACCATGAACTTATCTAGTTCATTCATGAAAACCTTATTCATCATGTTCATGAAGTATGCGAGAGCATTCATGAGTCCAAAGGACACCATGGTGAACTCAAACTGCCCATACCTAGTCACAAAAGTTGTCTTTGGGATGTCACTCTCTCAAATCTTCATCTGATGATAGCCAGATCTGAGATCAATCCTGGAGAAATACTTGGCACCTCGAAGCTGATCAAGCAGATCATCGATTCTTGGTAGAGGGTACTTGTTCTTGATGGTGACTGCGTTCAAGTTCCGGTAATCAATGCACATTCTCATTGAGCCATCCTTCTTCTTAACAAATAGAATAGGGGATCCCCAGGGTGAAGCATTGGGTCTGATATATCCCTTCAAGATGAGCTCATCAAGTTGTTTCTTGAGCTCAGCCAGTTCATCAACTGACATGCGATAGGGTCTCTTGGCAATAGGTCCTGTTCCCGGCAAAAGATCAATGATGAACTCTACATCACGGTCTGGTGGCATACCCGATAATTCTTCAGGGAATACATCGGGATAGTCTCTGACCACAGGCACATCATGAACTATCTTCTCCTCTTTCTATGATTATGAACTGGCTTTAAGGGCACATAGGATAGAAGTGGACTTTCTAGATTGGGGTTCACATCTAATGACTTGGCCCGATGGGTGGGTGAAAGCTCTAGTTTGGTTTTGGTTAATTGATGAAACCCTAAGTGCTAACCTAGTTTATCAAGATGATTATGAGATAGGTAGCACTACTCCAAGTGATGAAGCAATGGAGAAGATCATGACAATGGTGATGGCATGGTGATGGTCAAATGCTTAAACTTGGAAAAGAAGAAAGAGAAAAACAAAAGGCTCAAGGCAAAGGTATAAAATGTAGGAGCCATTTTTGTTTTAAGTGATCAAGACACTTAGTGAGTGTGATCACATTTAGGATAGATAGCCATACTATTAAGAGGAGTGAAACTCATATCGAAATGCGGTTATCAAAGTGCCACTAGATGCTCTAATTCATTGCATATGCATTTAGGATCTAGTGGAGTGCTAACACCCTTGAAAATGTTTGTGAAAATATGCTAACACATGTGCACAAGGTGATACACTTGGTGGTTGGCACATTTGAGCAAGGGTGAAGGAGATTGAATCGAAAAGGAGTTAGTTGCGCTGGTTATAGAGTGACCGGACGCGTCCGGTATGTGACCGGACACGTCCGGTATTTCGGCGGCAGACTTAGCGATCGGACGCATCCAGTCGCCACACCGGACGCGTCCGATGTGAATCAAAAAAGGCAGCACACGACTGAGCAGCCGATCGGACGCTGGCAGCGTCCGGTCCGGTACCACCGGACGCATCCGGTCGGGCGTGGTTGTAACACCTCGGGTGTTAGCCTTGCATAACTTGACTTGCATAACATGAGCATGATCATCACTCATTCATAAACAAGCATTTACACTTGAAACATTGAATTGAAACACATGCAACGTTGCTTGTTATTGCATGTTTCTTTGTACTTATGCAAATAATCATGAATGAAAACATGTACTTGGTAGATGTGAGTCACAAAAACATGTAACCACACTTGGGTTAGCAATTGGTGCATGGTTCATGAAAGTCACTTTTCATAACCAAGCCTTTAAGGCATATTTCATGTGATTACTTTAAATAGCTCTATGAGTGACTACTACATGAAATGATTGAATGGCCTTGCAAATTGCTTAAACATGCTTAGGATATCATCATGAACAACTTTGGTATTTGGGGCTAGGGCTAGTTTGGTCATTAAGCCATGCTTTGATGTGTTTCATCTTTTAAATGTGACATGTTTGACCAATTTGGAACTAGGTGTTAGAGACCTTGCATGGAGGAGATCACTAAAGCAATGTTGTAGTGTTTGACATAAGGAACAACTTTGATTTTTAGGTCATGGACTGATTTAGCTCCTAACATGTGTGAAATTGGATCACAAAAATCAGAAAAATCAAACTTCAACACTTAACAAATTTTTTCTAAGTCCTTTTTACAATGGCAGTTGACAGGCTCCACTTTGGACTGAATTTTCTCCCTAGCTGTTGCGAATTAGAGCTTGATCTTTGAACAAGAGTTGTAGCTGGTACCTTGGGCTACAAAACTCATGTAGGGCATTTGCACGAAGGAGCCACGGTTTTGCAGTAATATCGACTTGAAAATGCGCTGTCAGGCTGCTCCTATCGCGTCTGAACCAACTAAATTGGTGGATTCAGTGGCCGACCGTCCATAGGCGCTGGCCGCCGCGTGGTGGCCGGTGATGGCCGCGCGCACCATCTGGAGGCCGTACGCCGGCGTAGGGCCCACTCGTCAGGCATTGACGGCCAGCAAGCCACCAGCGACGCGCTTAAGTCACCAATGAGCTGGCCGTTCACTCTCACTTGCCTCCTCGCACTCCTCTGCTCAGTGCGCTCGCCATCGCCGTCGTAGCCACTCCGCCGAGCTCACCAGCGCTCACCGTTGTTCCATTCGCCAATCAGTCGCGCTCGTAGCTCCGTCTCAACCTTCCCCATCGTTCCACCTTGCTGAGCCCAAGATCGTGTCTTAGGTGAGCCGCTGCTCGCTTTGTGCTGCCGTGGGTGCACTCTCGCCGGAGTGCCGCCATGGCCGTTGCCGTGGCCGTGCTTCGCCGGAGCGGCTCAAGCCGCCTAGGTCATGTAGTTCGATTCGCATGGTCGACGTGGTCCCGTTGCTCACCTTGCTTGGCCTCGCCATGGCCAGAGATGGTCGGCACACGCCGGGCAGCACCGTCGTGCTGCCATGGCCGACGCCGTCGTCCTTCGCGCCGGTGATTTGCCGCCTAGATAGCCTAATGTGTGCGCAAGGTCTAGAGGGTCACCGTAGACTAGGTGCCGTCGCCGGTGAAGCTCGCCACCGACAAACTTGGCCGCACAGCGACGAAGCAGCGCCGCCTGCCCTGCTTCGAGTCGATGACATGTGGGGTCCCCTGACCACCGGGTCCCACCGGTCAGCGACTCCGTGTTTGAAGGCTAACTCATTTGATTCTAGTTTTTTATTTCTTTTGTGATTTTCATATCTCCAGTTTGGTAGCTCCTAAATTTATGAAATAAATTTTGTAGTGTTCACTAGGAAGTGTAGTATTTAGTAAAAATATTATCTTGGCACTTACAGTAGAGATTTTGGTAGATTTAAATAGAGATTTGAAATGTGTTTTTGAATGCATGCAAATTTGTTTATTTTATATCTAGAGTTCCTGTGCTCCAAAAATTATGAAATTTTTGTGGTAAGCTATTCTTAGCATATATGAGCTCTGGTAAAAATTTGAGGACTAGTGCATGTATAGATCTATAGTTATAGATTTTTCTTTTATAAATAGTGAATCCTTGTATAAATTTTAATAAATTAATTATGAATCCAATATTCATGAAATTTGTTGGAGGGTATACTAGTACCATATGGATGTTAAGAAAAATAGGAAATCTGTTTCTTGACACTTTTCAATAGGATTTTCCATTTATGCTATTTCAAGCCTTGCTGCCTTATCATTTTTGTATAGGATGTTCTACTTGGTAAAATGACATGAAATTTTTATAGTAGTCCTTTGATAGCATTAGTAAGACACTGTAAATTTTTGAGAATTTATGAAGTGTATCTGATATATGTTTATTATTTAACCTAGATATCTAAATAAAATAATAAAGGCAATTAAATAAATAGTTTGGGCTTCACCATTATATTATCTTAAATGTATTTGGTATGCTTAAACTGTTGGTAGATTCTATGTTGTCAAATTTTGAATGATTACATGAAGTAGAAGTATTATTACTTTATATTGCATATTAAATAGTTTCTGGACTGATTCTAGAGTTTGATGAGTTGCATGTTGAAACTGATGTGTACTATAAAAATGGTTAATAACAAAGTTGTAGAGAATTTGATAAGCTTTCCAGAAAGTCTAGGATCACTATTTTTGGATTAGTAGAACTCCAGTTAGGAGTAAAACAAGTAGCTACTGTTTGTGGCATAGTCGATGCATTGTAGAAGTAGTTAAGTAATAATCGAGAAGAGATATGCACCTACTCAATAAACATGATGCACTTGTTAACATATATGCATTCATAATACTTATGCCATACTCATGCATCTAGGATCAGAGGAAGAGATCACGTTGCTGGAATTCGAAGAAGCAGAGGAAGGGAACCAGCAGGAGGATCCGCAAGCCGCAGCTCCCGAAGGTGTGGAGCAGAACCCTGAAGAGCTTCTAGAGTGCCCTGACCACCGTCCTACTTCCTTTCTACGAGGCAAGCCCCGGAGCATTATAAGTCTCCCAGTAATTTACAAATGTTTACTTACATATTTATGGTTGATGCATTAGGTTATAAGAGTTGAATGAAACCACTTGATGCATGTACATTCCTTGTCAAGATATTACACCTTTAACCGGTATAGGTCCAGGATCGAATATATGTTTAGCCAGGCTTAGATCGGTAGAAGTCGGGTGATGTCCTGTCACCTGCGAGATGTAGGTGGATATCGGAGCATGGTTGGCTATATCTGCTATCGTGGAACTGAACCATGAGGTAAAAGTAAATCAAGACCGGACGGGAGGTCGATAGAGAAGCAACAAGACATGGAGGTCTTGGGTGTGGATCTATCCCCGTCTGTGTCGATCAAGGACCATACCATTGTTGGAACTTCTGACAAGATTGAACGCATGCCTTTCACTTGGCTGGCCGGATAAATCGTTCCGACCGTGAAGCTGAGTAATTCAACTCAGGCCGGGAATCGTTCTGTTGTGCGCTCCTTCCGGGGAACGATCAGACTGAGCCCAAGGGCAGGCTTGGCCTGAGCATCCTGGCATCTGGTGTTCCAGATTGTGCGGCACAGTACGGACCCACGAAATGTGTACCGAAGTTGTACCAAAGGTGACCTAAGGCTATCGTGGCTGGTAGACCTGGGTTTGTGTTAGGAATAAATTCCCAGCTGGTTGAAATCGATTCGAATCGCCGTCTCTCCCGGATAGTGAGAAACTTGACTAGCTCCAACATCGTAGTAACTGTGTTAATGAACATGATGGTTCAGATGAAAATGGAATTACAATACCTGCTATGGTTACTATTGTATGCTTCTAAATGATATACTACATGTTTGGCACAGGATAGTTGCTAATCTAGAAATGGATAGTTATAATTAACTTGATAAAGGAATCATAATTGTACAACGGATCAGTTGCCTTTTACGCAAAATGTTGTCAAGTTACGTCCACTTATACAGCCTTGCATAATCCTTGGAGTCATTTTATTTCTGGTTCATGACGGGTAAGTCTAGCTGAGTACCTTCTCGTACTCAGGGTTTATTTTCCCATTGTTGCAGATGGCACTGTGTATCATGGGTATTGCAAGAGTTGCTTCTATCCCGCTGTGGATGAGGAGTAAGCCTTGGGCAGGCTTCTTTAGTAACTCCTATCTTTGCTTTTGTGGACCGTGATCTGGCTTGGCACTGTATCAAACTATGTTGGAAACTTTATCTTTGAACTTATTTGCTTCCGCTTTATTTATCAAACTCGTTGGTAATAACTTTTATTCGTACTCTGATGATGAAATGTATCTGTGAACTTTATGTAAAATGTGGCATGTATGTTGAATCCTGTACGATCTTGGTTGTTGTAAATCGTTTATCGAGACCCGTCGTGGTACTCGACGGACTACCGGGTTTATATGGGTTCAAGTATAACAGTGCGACCGCTTGCGGAATGCCATTATACTTGTATTCTTATAAATTGGTCGGTTCTGCGACAGCTGGTATCAGAGCAAGATTCAACATTAATTGTCACAAGTGTATTTAAAACAAAAGTTTTTGTTTTCCAAAAACCCTTCTCTAGCAACTATTAGTTATATAATAGGTATTTGAAATCTAAAGTGTGCCGATGATCACTTTCCTTATGCCCAAATTAAGGACTATTAGGTGGCTATTTAAGTACTAACATGGGGGTTTTTACTTCGTCGTCCATACGGCGTGCTATAGTATGGATGCCATTCACTTGAGTGGTAATGTATGGATCAAATGCCTCTACGCCAAGGTAAGATGAGTGAATGACCGCAAGATGTGAGCGTGCGGTCGGGAAGAGTTAGCTTTGGTACGGCTATGTATGCGTGCTTGCATGTGTATATGGTACGTATTTAATTGTGGGTTTAAATTATTGTCGGGTAGATTGATACGGAAGTATATGTATGGGTATACATATATGGAAGTATTTACAATTACATTCTGCATATTTCATTATGGGTTTAGGGCTAAAATGAAATTTTATGCAGGTACACTAACAACGAAACGTGTAGCTCGACTAGTTACGCTATTTATGAGAGAACGTATGTATGCCACCGTGTCTACCATTAGAAACAAATTTTTCCTAAGTTTGTAAGGACGTACGGCATGAGCATGCATCATGTTAAATTACCATTCACATAATTACATTGTTCCTCCCCTTATAAAATTCTTACTTGGTTATGTAACTCTTATCCATTATGGCATTGTCTCACCAAGGGGTACATGTTATGGTGCAAATGGCACACACCAAGCAGACTGCTCGCAAGTCCATCGGAGGCAGAGCTCCTAGCCGTCAGCTTGCTCCACGTACCCGTCAACGTCACACGTTCCTTGGAGAGTTTGGGATGCCTACACTCTTATGGAGAGTACTCAGCCATGTAGGCTATCCTAATGGAATGGAACCCCGCTACTTCTGGGCGAATGAGCGGTTGGGAGAAGGTCTCTTAGTTACTGTGGCGGCCATTGTTCATCCCTGAGGTGATGATTCTGAGTGGACAGGCTGGTGTTATGAGTCAACTGGCAGGACTGCTGAAGAAGCAGCTGGCAGGGCAGCCTTTGGGATCCTGAGAGATATCATGGATCGTTTTCCTTAGGAACTAGCAGCCGCTTTGGTTGGAGTTTTTCCGAGGGGCAACCCCTCCACTGACTCATGGCAGTAGGCAAGAGGAAGACCCTTGGAGATTGGTGTAGCAGAAGGGTAGAACAGTGATAACCCTGCCATGAGTGCCATGTTCGTAATGATGAGAGTGTTAGATGGAGCAGAAGGTAGCCTCAAACATGTGTCTGGTGCTCTTGGTCATGCCCGCGAGGATCGACGTCAGCTTCAGAGGGAGCACAACGCCAAGATTGAGAGGCTCACTGAAGAGATGACATGGTTAACTCACCAGCGGAATGCAGCTTGGTTCAGGGAAGATGTCCTGAGAGCTCAACAGTTTGAGCTGGGACAGCAGCTGGCCAATGCGGAAGAATACAACGATAATCTACATGAGGAGGTTCATCTACTGAACAATCAGCTCCACCCTTATGTCCCACCTAGAGCCGCATAAATGGATCTAGAAGGGTACGAGGAAGAAGAAGTGGAGCCTGAAGAAGAAGTAGAACCTGAGGAAGGAGATGATCCTACGTCTGACCTCGATAGTGATCATGATGAGGATTAGATCGCTTAGCACTTAGTGGAAGGACTAATGTATCACCTTTATTTATGTAATGGACCTATAGTTCGAAGTTTGGTATTAGTAACTCGACTATCATGTAATGTTGATTAATTGCATGTTTGGTTGAACATCAATGTTATTCCAGTCCTTTGTTGGTGATCACGATTTAAATTTGCATGCGTTATGAGCGCGATAAGTGGTCAAATTGGTGATGTCATATTGCGAGAATGAATTGTTATGCCTCTGTTTTTATTGTGCTTTTGAGAATTTTCTCCAGTAATTTCAGTTTGGCATGAGTACCTAATTCATCTGCAATCTCTTGACATCCACCAATAATCGCTTGTTGTTGCAACTTCACAGATGACGCGCACCCATGTAGGAGCTAGTAGCAGCCAGGATGGCAACCATGATGACTTGCCACCCCCACCACCACCGTCTGCTCAGGAATTCTTTACACAGTTCCTAGGGAGCCAGAGGACGATGGAAGAAGCTTTGCGCCTTATCGCGCAAAACACTGCTCGTGGCCACCCACATCAACCAGGGGTTGAGCCAAATCAGCACAGTACATTCAAGGAGTTTCTGGACACGAAGCCTCCGATATTCAAGGTGGCTGAGGAACCACTGCAGGCCGATGAGTGGCTGAATACCATTGAGCAGAAATTCCGTCTGCTGAGGGTCACGGAGCATCTGAAAGCAGAGTATGCTTCTCATCAATTGCAAGGACCAGCAGGGATCTGGTGGACACACTTCCTATCGTCTCTGCCTGCTAATGCGCGAGTGACCTGGGAACAATTCAAGCTGGCTTTTAGGGGACACCATATTCCCCCGGGCCTGATGCGCATGAAAGCGGCCGAATTTATGAGGCTCACTCTAGGAACAAAGTCACTCACAGAATATATGCACGCATTCAACAACTTGTCAAGATATGCTCCTAGTTTTGTGGATACCGAGGAGAAAAAGATAGAGAGTTTCAAGCGAGGTTTGGGTACCAAACTGATGAAGACTATGGCAAATTCTCGATGTGCCACGTACAATGAGTTTATTAGTGATGCCTTGACCCAAGAAAACCACAACAACATGCATGCAGTTGCTAAAGGCCGCAAGAGGGCATATGAGGTCGGTGCATCCGGATCTTTCCAGTCAAAAGCGCCTATCATAGCTAGGCCACAATTCCATCCACCTGCACCCAAGTTTAGGCCTCCACCACCGAAAGCTCAAAATAATAGGCCACAGAAACCATTCCGTAAGGCGTTCACTATTGCCTTACCAAAAGGAAATGGCAATCAGGACAGCTCCACCGGATTCAGAAGTAATCAACCATGTTTCAACTGCAACCAACTAGGTCATTGGTCCAAGGAATGCCCCCACCCCAAGAGGAATGGCAACCCAAATCAGAACAATCAGAGGTAGGTGAATGCCAGGGCACGTCAGGGACAAGTGCATTATACCGCTGTGGAGGAAGTGCCCACCGAAGAAGTTGTCACGGCTGGTATGTTTCTCATCAACAAGCATCCTGCTGTTGTTTTATTTGATTCAGGAGCTTCTCATTCATTTACGAGTCAAGCATTTGCATCTAGACATGATCAAGAAATAATAGAAGTAAGTAAAGGGGGTTTTAACATAAGTTCAGCAGGGGGAACTGTTACTACCAAAAAGATAGTCAAAAATGTACTCATCTCGATACAAGGGAGGGAGTACACAACAGATTTGATAATATTGCCGGGGTTGTCGATAAGTGTAATCTTAGGCATGAATTGGATGAAGTATCATGGTGCTCTTATTGACACTAGCACCCGTACTATCATGTTGAGAGAACCCACAGGAGGGAATGCTTTTCTAGTCCCACTCTCTCGCAATTTCAAACCCCAACATTTAGCCTGTGCTATCCAAACCACCACAATATGTGATATCCCCGTGGTTTGTGAGTTTCCGGATGTATTCCTAGAAGAATTGCCAGGTCTACCACCGGATAGGGACGTGGAATTTAAGATTGAATTAGTGCCAGGTACCGCACCCATATCCAAAAGGCCCTATAGAATGCCACCCAATGAGTTAGCGGAACTTAAGGTTCAATTGCAAGATCTATTGGACAAGGGTCTTATCCAACCTAGCTCATCTCCATGGGGATGTCCAGCCTTGTTTGTGAAAAAGAAGGATAAGTCACTGAGAATGTGTGTAGATTACCGACCACTCAATGCTGTGACCATCAAGAACAAATATCCATTACCCCGCATCGACATCTTGTTCGATCAGCTAGCGAAGGCAAAGGTATTCTCCAAAATTGACTTAAGATCAGGCTACCATCAGATAAAGATCAGACCGGAGGATATACCTAAAACTGCTTTCTCTACTAGGTACGACTTATACGAGTATTTGGTTATGTCTTTCGGACTAACAAATGCTCTAGCCTATTTCATGTACCTGATGAACTCGGTATTCATGCCCGAACTTGATAAGTTCGTGGTCGTGTTTATCGACGACATATTGATTTATTCAGAAAATGAGTCAGATCATGAGGAGCATCTGAGGATTGTCCTATCCAGACTGAGGGAGCATAAGCTATATTCCAAGTTTAGCAAATGTGAATTTTGGATGAGCAAAGTACCTTTCTTAGGTCACATTTTATCAAGAGATGGAATCTCAGTAGACCCATCCAAAGTACAAGAGGTCATGGATTGGAAAGCCCCAACTTCGGTTCATGAAGTTCAGAGTTTTCTAGGGTTTGCAGGATACTATCGTCGGTTTATTCTAGATTTCTCAAAGATAGCTAAGCCTATGACCAGACTACTTCAGAAAGATGAGAAGTACAAATGGACACAAGAATGTGAAGCAGCTTTTCACACCCTCAGAACTTTGTTGACTACCGCACCTATGTTAGCACAACCAGACATTGAAAAGCCGTTTGATGTATTTTGTGATGCATCAGGAATAGGTTTGGGATGTGTACTTATGCAAGTAGGGAGAGTAATTGCATATGCCTCTCGGCAATTGAGAAAACATGAAGTCAACTACCCTACACATGATTTGGAACTTGCAGCCGTTGTTCATGCATTAAAGATATGGAGACATTATTTGTTGGGCAATGTATGTCATATCTATACTGACCACAAAAGTCTCAAGTATATCTTTACCCAGCCTGAGCTGAACATGAGACAACAAAGATGGTTAGAATTGATTAAGGACTACAATTTAGAAGTGCATTACCATCCGGGTAAAGCAAATGTAGTAGCCGATGCACTTAGTCGGAAGTCCCATTGCAACACTGTGGAAGCATTATTGGAAGATGGATTCAACTTGTTACATCCTGCTGTACTACACAATATCACAATCAGTTGTTCACTTGAGGGCAAAATCATAGAGCTACAGCAGACAAATGTAGGAATAAGTCACATCAAGAGAAAAATGCAAGAGCAAGAAACCAAACATTTTAGATTGGATGAAAGAGGTGTATTATGGTTTGAGGACCGGTTAGTGGTACCAAAAGACCGTGAGCTAAGGAATCAAATTTTAGAAGAAGCTCACTCATCCAAATTGTCTATCCATCCGGGTAGTAGTAAAATGTATCAAGATTTAAGAACCCATTTTTGGTGGACCAAGATGAAGAAAGAGGTCGCAGCCTATGTTGCTAGGTGTGATAACTGTAGTAGAGTGAAAGCCGTCCATATGCCTTCCAACGACGCCACAAGGTCACGATTCAATATGGGTCATTGTTGATCGTCTCACCAAGTCAGCACATTTTGTACCAGTTCACACGACATATCACGTGGGGAAATACTCTGAGTTGTATGTTTCCCAGATCGTGAGACTGCATGGAGTACCCAGGACCATAATCTCAGATCGAGGACCACAGTTCATAGCTCGTTTCTGGGAGCACTTACACCAGGCTTTGGGAACCAAGCTAATCAGAAGTTCAGCTTATCATCCGCAAACTTCAGGACAGACAGAGCGAGTGAACCAAATCCTAGAAGATTTACTTAGAGCTTGTGTTATATCTTCAAAAGGTTCATGGGAGAAATGGTTACCTTTAGCTAAATTCTCCTATAACAACAGTTATCAAGCGAGTATCAAAATGGCTCCATTTGAAGCCTTGTATGGCAGAAAGTGCAGAACTCCATTGAATTGGATTGAGCCCGGTGAAAGGAGGTACTTTGGTATTGATTTTGTCAATGAAGCCGAAGAGCAAGTACGTATCATCCAACAACATATGAAGGCAGCTCAATCAAGACAGAAGAGTTATGCCGACAGAAGAAGAAGACCACTAACTTTTGAAGTGGGTGACTATGTATACTTGAGAGTATCACCCATGAAAGGTGTGAAAAGATTTGGGATGAAAAAGAAGCTTTCACCAAGATATGTAGGGCCATACAAAATTTTGGAACAAAAAGGGAAGGTTGTGTATAAGTTACAACTTCCACCAGAGATGAGTGCAATCTTTGATGTGTTCCATGTTTCTCAGCTAAAGAAATGTCTTCGAGTACCGGAAGAAGCTATTGCACCCACCAATGTGCAGCTCCAATCGGATTTGACCTATGAAGAAAAGCCTATTTGAGTATTAGAAGAGATGGAGAGAGTAACAAGGAGTAAGATTATTAAGTTCTATAAGGTGGTGTGGAACAATCATAGTGAACAAGATGCTACGTGGGAAAGAGAAGATTATCTACGAGAAGTTTATCCCGCCTTTTTCCAAGAATGGTAGGTCTTGCAAATCTCGGGACGAGATTTTTATAAGGAGGAGGGGCTGTAACACCTCGGGTGTTAGCCTTGCATAACTTGACTTGCATAACATGAGCATGATCATCACTCATTCATAAACAAGCATTTACACTTGAAACATTGAATTGAAACACATGCAACGTTGCTTGTTATTGCATGTTTCTTTGTACTTATGCAAATAATCATGAATGAAAACATGTACTTGGTAGATGTGAGTCACAAAAACATGTAACCACACTTGGGTTAGCAATTGGTGCATGGTTCATGAAAGTCACTTTTCATAACCAAGCCTTTAAGGCATATTTCATGTGATTACTTTAAATAGCTCTATGAGTGACTACTACATGAAATGATTGAATGGCCTTGCAAATTGCTTAAACATGCTTAGGATATCATCATGATCAACTTTGGTATTTGGGGCTAGGGCTAGTTTGGTCATTAAGCCATGCTTTGATGTGTTTCATCTTTTAAATGTGACATGTTTGACCAATTTGGAACTAGGTGTTAGAGACCTTGCATGGAGGAGATCACTAAAGCAATGTTGTAGTGTTTGACATAAGGAACAACTTTGATTTTTAGATCATGGACTGATTTAGCTCCTAACATGTGTGAAATTAGATCACAAAAATCAGAAAAATCAAACTTCAACACTTAACAAATTTTTTCTAAGTCCTTTTTACAATGGCAGTTGACAGGCTCCACTTTGGACTGAATTTTCTCCCTAGCTGTTGCGAATTAGAGCTTGATCTTTGAACAAGAGTTGTAGCTGGTACCTTGGGCTACAAAACTCATGTAGGGCATTTGCACGAAGGAGCCACGGTTTTGTAGTAATATCGACTTGAAAATGCGCTGTCAGGCTGCTCCTATCGCGTCTGAACCGACTGAATCGGTGGATTCAGTGGCCGACCGCCCACAGGCGCTGGCCGCCGCGTGGTGGCCGGTGATGGCCGCGCGCACCATCTGGAGGCCGTACGCCGGCGCAGGGCCCACTCGTCAGGCATTGACGGCCAGCAAGCCACCAGCGACGCACTTAAGTCACCAACGAGCTGGCCGTTCACTCTCACTCGCCTCCTCGCACTCCTCTGCTCAGTGCGCTCGCCATCGCCGTCGCAGCCACTCCGCCGAGCTCACCAGCGCTCACCGTCGTTCCATTCGCCAATCAGTCGCGCTCGTAGCTCCATCTCAACCTTCCCCATCGTTCCACCTTGCTGAGCCTGAGATCGTGTCTTAGGTGAGCCGCTGCTCGCTTTGCGCTGCCGTGGGTGCACTCTCGCCGGAGTGCCGCCATGGACGTTGCCGTGGCCGTGCTTCGCCGGAGCGCCTCAAGCCGCCTAGGTCATGTAGTTCGGTTCGCATGGTCGCCGTGGTCCCGTTGCTCGCCTTGCTTGGCCTCGCCGTGGCTGGAGATGGCTGGCACACGCCGGGCAGCACCGTCGTGCCGCCATGGCCGATGCCGTCGTCCTTCGCGCCGGTGATTTGCCGCCTAGATAGCCTAATGTGTGCGCAAGGTCTAGAGGGTCACCGTAGACTAGGTGCCGTCGCCGGTGAAGCTCGCCGCCGGCAAACTTGGCCGCGCAGCGACGAAGCAGCGCCGCCTGCCCTGCTTCGAGTCGATGACATGTGGGGTCCCCTGACCACCGGGTCCCACCGGTCAGCGACTCCGTGTTTGAAGGCTAACTCATTTGATTCTAGTTTTTTATTTCTTTTGTGATTTTCATATCTCCAGTTTGGTAGCTCCTAAATTTATGAAATAAATTTTGTAGTGTTCACTAGGAAGTGTAGTATTTAGTAAAAATATTATCTTGGCACTTACAGTAGAGATTTTGGTAGATTTAAATAGAGATTTGAAATGTGTTTTTGAATGCATGCAAATTTGTTTATTTTATATCTAGAGTTCCTGTGCTCCAAAAATTATGAAATTTTTGTGGTAAGCTAGTCTTAGCATATATGAGCTCTGGTAAAAATTTGAGGACCAGTTCATGTATAGATCTATAGTTATAGATTTTTCTTTTATAAATAGTGAATCCTTGTATAAATTTTAATAAATTAATTATGAATCCAATATTCATGAAATTTGTTGGAGGGTATACTAGTACCATATGGATGTTAAGAAAAATAGGAAATCTGTTTCTTGACACTTTTCAATAGGATTTTCCATTTATGCTATTTCAAGCCTTGCTACCTTATCATTTTTGTATAGGATGTTCTACTTGGTAAAATGACATGAAATTTTTATAGTAGTCCTTTGATAGCATTAGTAAGACACTGTAAATTTTTGAGAATTTATGAAGTGTATCTGATATATGTTTATTATTTAACCTAGATATCTAAATAAAATAATAAAGGCAATTAAATAAATAGTTTGGGCTTCACCATTATATTATCTTAAATGTATTTGGTATGCTTAAACTGTTGGTAGATTCTATGTTGTCAAATTTTGAATGATTACATGAAGTAGAAGTATTATTACTTTATATTGCATATTAAATAGTTTCTGGACTGATTCTAGAGTTTGATGAGTTGCATGTTGAAACTAATGTGTACTGTAAAAATGGTTAATAACAAAGTTGTAGAGAATTTGATAAGCTTTCCAGAAAGTCCAGGATCACTGTTTTTGGATTAGTAGAACTCCAGTTAGGAGTAAAACAAGTAGCTACTGTTTGTGGCATAGTCGATGCATTGTAGAAGTAGTTAAGTAATAATCGAGAAGAGATATGCACCTACTCAATTAACATGATGCACTTGTTAACATATATGCATTCATAATACTTATGCCATACTCATGCATCTAGGATCGGAGGAAGAGATCACGTTGCTGGAATTCGAAGAAGCAGAGGAAGGGAACCAGCAGGAGGATCCGCAAGCCGCAGCTCCCGAAGGCGTGGAGCAGAACCCTGAAGAGCTTCCAGAGTGCCCTGACCACCGTCCTACTTCCTTTCTACGAGGCAAGCCCTAGAGCATTATAAGTCTCCCAGTAATTTACAAATGTTTACTTACATATTTATGGTTGATGCATTAGGTTATAAGAGTTGAATGAAACCACTTGATGCATGTACATTCCTTGTCCAGATATTACACCTTTAACCGGTATAGGTCCAGGATCGAATATATGCTTAGCCATGCTTAGACCGGTAGAAGTCGGGTGATGTCCTGTCACCTGCGAGATGTAGGTGGATACCGGAGCACGGTTGGCTATATCTGCCATCGTGGAACTGAACCATGAGGTAAAAGTAAATCAAGACCGGACGGGAGGTCGATAGAGAAGCAACAAGACATGGAGGTCTTGGGTGTAGATCTATCCCTGTCTGTGTCGATCAAGGACCGTACCATTGTTGGAACTTCTGACAAGATTGAACGCATGCCTCACTTAGCTGGCCGGATAAATCGTTCCGACCACGAAGCCGAGTAATTCAACTCAGGCCGGGAATCGTTCTGTTGTGCGCTCCTTCCGGGGAATGATCAGACTGAGCCCAAGGGCAGGCTTGGCCTGAGCATCCTGGCATCTGGTGTTCCAGATTGTGCGGCACAGTACGGACCCGTGAAATGTGTACCAGAGTTGTACCAAAGGTGACCTAAGGCTATCGTGGCTGGTAGACCTGGGTTTGTGTTAGGAATAAATTCCCAGCTAGTTGAAAT
Organism: Miscanthus floridulus; assembly: GCF_019320115.1. Classification (NCBI taxonomy): domain Eukaryota; kingdom Viridiplantae; phylum Streptophyta; class Magnoliopsida; order Poales; family Poaceae; genus Miscanthus; species Miscanthus floridulus. The sequence goes on from NC_089598.1 coordinate 23,169,856, forward strand.
CGATTCGAATCGCCATCTCTCCCGGATAGTGAGAAACTTGACTAGCTCCAACATTGTAGTAACTGTGTTATGGAACATGATGGTTCGGATGAAAATGGAATTACAATACCTGCTATGGTTACTATTGTATGCTTCTAAATGATATACTACATGTTTGGCATAGGATAGTTGCTAATCTAGAAATGGATAGTTATAATTAACTTGATAAAGGAATCATAATTGTACAACGGATCAGTTGCCTTTTACGCAAAATGTTGTCAAGTTACGTCCACTTATACAGCCTTGCATAATCCTTGGAGTCATTTTATTTCTGGTTCATGACGGGTAAGTCTAGCTGAGTACCTTCTCATACTCAGGGTTTATTTTCCCATTGTTGCAGATGGCACTGTGTATCATGGGTATTGCAAGAGTTGCTTCTATCCTGCTGTGGATGAGGATTAAGCCTTGGGCAGGCTTCTTTAGTAACTCCTATCTTTGCTTTTGTGGACCGTGATCTGGCTTGGCACTGTATCAAACTATGTTGGAAACTTTATCTTTGAACTTATTTGCTTCCGCTTTATTTATCAAACTCGTTGGTAATAACTTTTATTTGTACTCTGATGATGAAATGTATCTGTGAACTTTATGTAAAATGTGGCATGTATGTTGAATCCTGTACGATCTTGGTTGTTGTAAATCATTTATCGAGACCCGTCGTGGTACTCGACGGACTACCGGGTTTATATGGGTTCAAGTATAACAGTGCGACCGCTTGCGGAATGCCATTGTACTTGTATTCTTATAAATTGGTCGGTTCTACGACAGTGGTTGCTTACTGTACTCCATCGGACGCTGCGGCTCAGCGTCCGGTCATTTGTGACTCTACGTCTAGTGTGTGCGTCCGGTTGTCAGCAGAAGGGGCAGCAACGGCTAAGTTTGATTTGAACTGGACATGTGGCAGTCTAGGGCTACCGAACACGTCTGGTAGGCCGACCGGACGCGTCCGGTATTCTCGACCGGAGCGTCCGGTGCTGCGTCCGGTGCAGTATGACCGGAGCGTCCGGTCGACGCGCAGTCAGCCTATTTTTTGAGCCAACGGCTCTATTTGATGGGGGCTTCTATTTAAAGCCCCTTGGCCAGCTCAAGCTATAACTCTTGCACATTTTCATTGACATAGCAACCTTGTGAGCTTAGCCAAAGCCCTCCCAATCATCTCCATCATTGATCCATCATCATTGTGAGATTGGGAGAGAATCCAAGTGCATTGCTTGAGTGATTGCATCTAGAGGCACTTGGTATTCGTGTTGCGCTTGCGGATTTTGCTTGTTACTCTTGGTGGTTGCCACCACCTAGACGGTTGGAGCAGCAGTGAAGGATCGGCACGAGTTGGTGATTGTTCATGGCCGCCTTCGGTGATTGTGAGGGGAGTTGTACCTTCCTCGGTGGAATGCCGAAAGGTAACTCTAGTAAATTGCTCATGTCATAGAGTTACCTCACTTGTGGGTCGGTTCTTGTAGTGTCCTATCGTGTGGACGAGGTTTGTGAAACACCTCTTAGCCACCGAACCACAAAAGTGTTGGTCGACACAACGGGGACTAGCGTATTAGCAAGCACGTGAACCTCGGGAGAAAAATCGATTGTCTCTTGTCATTTGCATTCTCTCGATGATTGGCTTAATCTTCATCTTGTGATTGGTTCATCCCCTACACAGCGGTATAATCACCCTATTCACTCATTTACATTCTTGCAAACTAGTTGATACAAGCTCTTTAGTGTAATTAGAATTGAGAGCTTGCTTTATTATTTACATTCATCTAGTTGAGCTCTTAGTGAGTAGTTACATAGCAAGTTTGGGTGCCTAAGTAATCATTACAACTAGAATTGTTGGATAGGTGGCTTGCAACCCTTGTAGAGCTAGAGCAAGTTTGCATTACGCCATTTGTCATACTAATCAAATTGCTCTAGTTGATTTGTAGATTTTTAAATAGGCTATTCACCCCCCCCTCTAGCCATACTAGGACCTTTCAAGTGGTATCAGAGACATGGTCACCGTTTGATTAAAGGCTTAACAACCTCGGTGTCAAATTATGGCTCAAGTTGTGTTCAACCATGTGGGGGCAAACCACCGTTCTTTGATGGCACATGCTATGGTTATTGGAAGAGAAAGATGAGGCTGTATCTTGGTTCAATCAATGATCAAGTATGGGAAGTGACTGAGAATGACTATGCTATCATTGATCCCGATGATCCAACCAATCAAGATAAGATCAACAAGCAATGCAATACAATGGCTCTCAACACCATATACAATGCCATCGGAGGTGTGGAAGAGATTGGAGGAAACATATGAAGGCACACCGGCGGTGAAGAGTGCCAAGTTGTATATCCTCAAGGATAAATTGACAAGCTTCAAGATGAAGGAAGATGAGAGCATTCCGGAGATGTTCCATCGATTGCAAGTCATTGTCAACGACTTGAAGGTATTGGGAGAGAAGATCAAGGATGATGATGTCTCCCATCGATTCTTGATGTGCTTACCTCCAAGATTTGAGATGTTAAGATTGCTCATCATAAGAGGAGGATTGAAGGACATTACCCCCAACCAAGTACTAGGTGATGTCATGACACAAGAGACATACCGTGTGGAAAGGGAGGGGGATGACAAGGAGGACAAGAAGGAAGAAGAGGATAAGAAGAAGAAAAGCATAGGATTCAAGGCTAGTTCATCATCATACAAAAACAAGGGCAAGTCTAAGAAAGAATCAAGTGATGATGAAGATCTAAGTGATATTGATGATGAGGCAATGGCCCTCTTTGTGCGCAAGATGGGCAAATTCATGAAGAAGAAGGGCTATGGTGCAAGAAAGAGAAGAGATCACACCAAGAAGAAAGCGTATGTGAGAAGATGCTACAATTGCAAGAGCCTCGATCATGTAGTAGCAAATTGTCCATACAATAGTGATAATGATGAGGATGAGAAGAAGAAGCACAAGGAGGATAAGAAAGAAAAGAAGGAGAAGAAGGAAAAAGAATGACCTTCCAAAAGAAGAAGAAGGGGGATAGTGATGACTCTAGTGATGATGGCAAGAAGTCTATCAAGAGAGCACTAGCACGCATCGCCATCAATGACAAGCCCTCCATCTTCGACACTCCATCAACATGCTTCATGGCAAAGCCTACCAAGGTAAAATATGATGAGAGTGATGATGATGAATGTGAAAGTGACTCTTGTAGGAATGATAATGGTGATGATGAGGAGTACTCCAAGGAGGAGCTCTTGGACATGTGTGAGCAAGTGCACTTTTGCAATGAGATGAAGAGAAAGGAGTGCAAAGAATTGTGCAAGAAATTAAAATCTCTTGAGCAATCCTTTGATGAGCTAAATGCCACTCATGAGAGGCTAATGGAAGCCCATGAGAAGCTTGGCAAAACTCACTCTAAGCTTGAAAAAGCTCACTCCTCTCTCATGGAGCAAGTCAAGAAGGAGGAGGCCAAGAAGGAGCAAGTGATAGTAACATATGATGTGGGACTAACATGTGATCTTATTGATGAATCTCTTCATGAACCCATTATTGTTGCTCCCACTAACACTTCTTGTAGCACTACTACTTCCGCTTCACCTTTGAGTGATGGTCTCACTTGTGATGCCTCACTTATGGTGGAAAATGAGAACCTCAAGAAGGAGGTGAATGAGCTCACTCGTGCCTTAGGCAATGCCTATGGTGGAGATGCCTGCTTGCTAAAGTGCTTGGGTAGCCAAAGGTTTTCTCTCAACAAAGAGGGATTAGGCTATAACCCCAAGAAAGGCAAGGCGGCCTTTGTCACTCCCGAAGCTAGCTTTGTGAAGGGCAATGGTCAGTTTTGCAATAGATGCAAGCAAGTTGGGCATATAGAGCAAAGTTGCAAGACTAACAAGAACAAGCTACCAAATGTATCCTCAATCAAATTTGATTCTTGTTACATGCTTTATAAGGGTGCCAATGGTGTGAAGGCTAAGTTCATTGGTACACCAATTGTGGGCCCAAAGAAGAAGGCCATTTGGGTACCAAAGACCTTGGTGACTAACCTACAAGGACCCAAGCAAGTTTGGGTACCTAAAAAGAATTGATCTTCTTTTGTAGGTAAATTATAAAGTCGGAGGAAGGAATTGGGTGCTTGATAGTGGGTGCACACAACACATGACCGGTGATCCAAGAATGTTCAATTCAATCAATGAAAGCAAGAGCAATGGGATTGATAGTATCACATTTGGTGACAATGGCAAAGGCAAGGTCAAAGGGCTTGGTAAGATTGCAATATCCAATGATTTGAGCGTTTCCAATGTGCTACTAGTAGAGAGCTTGAACTTCAACCTATTGTCGGTAGCTCAATTGTGTGATCTTGGTTTCAAGTGCATATTTGGTTTGGATGATGTAGAAATCATAAGTGTAGATGGCTCTAACTTGATATTCAAAGGATTTAGATATGAGAATCTATACTTAGTTGATTTCAATGCTAGAGGAGCTCAATTGTCAACATGTTTGATCACTAAGTCTAGCATGGGTTGGTTATGGCATAGAAGACTTGGTCATGTTGGAATGAAACAATTAAACAAGTTGATTAAGCGTGACTTAGAGGCTTGAAAGATGTCACATTTGAGAAGGATAAGCTATGTAGTGCATGTCAAGCCGGAAAGCAAGTTGGTAATACACATCCTAAGAAGAGCATAATGAGCACATCTAAGGCATTTGAGTTGATGCACATTGACTTGTTTGGACCAACCACATACACTAGCATTGGTGGAAACAAATATGAATTTGTGATTGTGGATGATTTCACTAGATACACATGGGTGTTCTTTCTTGGTGACAAGAGTGATGTGTTTACAATATTCAAATCATTTGTCAAAGGCATTCACAATGAGTTTGAAACAACAATCAAGAAAGTTAGAAGTGACAATGGAAGTGAGTTCAAGAACACTAGAATTGATGAGTTGTGTGATGAATTTGGAATTAGACATCAATTCTCGGCCAAGTATACTCCTCAATCAAATGGGCTAGTTGAAAGAAAGAATAGAACTTTAATTGATATGGCAAGATCAATGTTGAGTGAGTACAATATGAGTCATTCATTTTGGACCGAAGCAATCAACACGGCTTGCTACTATAGCAACCGACTCTATTGTCACCCCATGATGGAAAAGACACCTTATGAGCTATTGAATGGAAGAAAGCCCAACATAGCATACTTTCGGGTCTTTGGTTGTAAATGCTATATATTGAAGAAAGGCACTAGATTGAGCAAGTTTGAAAAGAAATGTGATGAAAGTTTCTTGATTGGTTACTCCACTACTAGCAAAGCTTATAGAGTTTGGAATTTGGCTAGTGGTACTCTTGAGGAGGTTCATGATGTGGAGTTTAATGAAACAAATGGTTCCTAAGAGGAAGATGAAAATCTAGATGATGTAAGACGCACTCAATTGGTCAATGCAATGAAGAACATGGACATTGGTGATATAAGGCCTAGAGAGGTGATTGATGTTGAAGATGACAAGAACCAAGTGCTCTCCAACTCAAATGTGCAAGCTAGTGGTTCTCATGATCAAATCCAAGCAAGCACTAGTAATGGCAATGTGCAAAATCAACAAATGGCTAGTTCATCATCTCAACCAAGTGATCAATCAAATGCTAGCAATCAAGTGCAAGTGCTTCAACCAACCTATGTTGCAAGAGATCATCCATTGGACACTATCATTGGTGATATTTCAAGAGGTGTGCAAACAAGATCAAGATTGGCTTCATTTTATGAGCATTTCTCATTTGTGTCATCCATTGAACCTAAGAAGATAGATGAAGCTTTGAAGGATGTTGATTGGATAAATGCTATGCATGAAGAGCTAAACAACTTCACAAGAAACCAAGTATGGGATTTAGTTGAGAGGTCTAAGGATCATAATGTGATTGAAACTAAGTGGGTCTTTTAGAACAAGCAAGATCAAGATGGGATAGTAATAAGGAACAAAGCAAGATTGGTGGCTCAAGGTTACACTCAAGTTGAAGGTCTTGACTTTGGTGAAACATATGCCCCGGTTGCAAGATTGGAAGCAATTAGGATCTTGTTAGCCTATGCTTGTGCCCACAACATCAAGTTGTACCAAATGGATGTGAAAAGTGCATTTCTCAATGGGTACATCAATGAGCTTGTGTATGTTGAGCAACCTCCTAGTTTTGAAGATGAGAAGAAACCCAACCATGTCTACAAGTTGAGAAAGGCTTTGTATGGATTGAAACAAGCACCTAGAGCATGGTATGAAAGATTGAGGGATTTCCTACTCTCTAAGGGATTCAAGATGGGAAAGGTTGACACCACTCTCTTCACCAAGAAGCTTGGAAATGACTTGTTTGTGATGCAAATCTATGTTGATGACATCATCTTTGGATCAACAAATCAAGAATTTTGTGAGGAGTTTGGCAAAATGATGGCAAGTGAGTTTGAGATGTCAATGATTGGAGAGCTTAGTTACTTCCTTGGTCTTCAAATCAAGCAAATGAAGAATGGCACATTTGTGAGTCAAGGCAAGTATATCAAGGATATGCTCAAGAAGTTTGAAATGGATGAGAGTAAAGCTATTAGTACACCAATGGGGACAAGTAGAAGCTTGGATAGTGATGCTAGTGGCAACATGGTGGATCAAAAGATGTATCGGTCTATGATTGGAAGTCTACTCTATGTGACCGCATCAAGGCCGGATGTGATGTTTAGTGTATGCATGTGTGCTAGATTTCAAGCCTCACCAAGAGAAAGTCATTTGAAAGCAACTAAGAGAATATTGAGGTACTTGAAGCATACACGACATGTTGGATTATGGTATCCCAAAGGAGCAAGATTTGAGTTGATTGGATATTCGGACTCCGATTATGCAGGATGCAAAGTTGAGAGAAAGAGCACATCGGGCACATGTCAACTATTGGGAAGATCACTTGTGTCTTGGTCATCAAAGATGCAAAATAGTGTAGCACTTTCAACCGCCGAAGCGGAGTATATTTCGGCCGGTAGTTGTTATGCTCAATTACTTTGGATGAAGGCTACCTTGAGTGACTTTGGAATCAAGTTCAAGCAAGTGCCATTACTATGTGACAATGAAAGTGCCGTAAAGCTCACCAACAACCCGGTTCAACACTCAAGAACAAAGCATATAGATGTCCATCATCACTTCATAAGAGATCACCAACAAAAAGGGGACATTTGCATAGAGAGTGTGGGCACCGAAGATCAACTTGCCGACATATTCACCAAGCCACTTGATGAAAAGAGGTTTTGCAAGCTAAGGAATGAATTGAACATACTTGACTTCTCCAATATGAGTTGATGCACCCCCACTATATGACATGCCTCTCCTTCGAGCCAAGCAAGGTAAAGTTGATTGACATGTCATCCATCCATTGCTAAGGACTTGTTTAGTGCATCTAGTCATTCCTATCATGTCCTAGGCTCATTCATGAAAATCAAATGAATTTGATGCTTATATGGTACCACTATTGCTTGTATGTTTGAAATGATCTAGTGGTAGCATATGACATGTTTGTGGGCTTGTAAACCTAGTGTTTGATTTAAAAAATGAGCTATAAGTGTTTAACTCAACATGGTACAAGATAACCCTTATTTGGAGGTGTGAAGAAGCTTGTCCTTGGATCAAACCGAGTTAAATATCTTTTGCAAGTAATCTAGATTGAACCATATTGGGAAAATGATCCTCATTTCACATGTTTTCACCCCAACATATCCATAATTTGAGGCCACCTTTTGGGCAAATTGTTGACATTAATAATCCTACCCTATCTATACTTTAAGCCTTTGTGGTCATTGATGACAAAGGGGGAGAAATAGTGTACAAAGATAGTGAAATAAAGGGGGAAATAATATATGACAAATATATGAAGGGGATCAATTAAAATTTTGAGCATACAAATAGGGGGAGCAAGCTCATAAACTTGTATGGTAAATTTGTATGTGCATTACATATGGTTGCTTGCATGCCATAAATATTTAATATCCATGCTTGTGTGGTGTATGCTAGTTGTAGGTTTGAATGTTGAAATGAAAAACTAGCATGCATAGGCTAAAGTAACTAGACCTATGTTCATTCTATGGAAACTAGACCCTTATTTGTAATATTGATCTCATGGGGTATTCTAGTTTTTGTGTATGTCTAGTTACTAATGGTGCTAAGGATAGTATATTGGTGCACTCCGATTGGTGTCACGCTTCAAAGGTCCATCTCTTATACCTTAGCATCATTTGGTAGAAATTGACTCCTATATTTCCTATCTAAGCATATGTGCAAGCTACAATCCAAACTCCTAGCACATATGTAGGGGGAGCAATTACTACCATTTGGAGTTCATGAAACTTGTCCATATCCTTTACACATGGTAAATATACTTGGGCAAGCAACATGGATTCAAATATACTTTAATTCATATCTTTGTATAAGGGTTGTCATCAATTACCAAAAAGGGGGAGATTGAAAGCTCTAGTTTGGTTTTGGTTAATTGATGAAACCCTAAGTGCTAACCTAGTTTATCAAGATGATTATGAGATAGGTAGCACTACTCCAAGTGATGAAGCAATGGAGAAGATCATGACAATGGTGATGGCATGGTGATGGTCAAATGCTTAAACTTGGAAAAGAAGAAAGAGAAAAACAAAAGGCTCAAGGCAAAGGTATAAAATGTAGGAGCCATTTTTGTTTTAAGTGATCAAGACACTTAGTGAGTGTGATCACATTTAGGATAGATAGCCGTACTATTAAGAGGAGTGAAACTCGTATCGAAATGCGGTTATCAAAGTGCCACTAGATGCTCTAATTCATTGCATATGCATTTAGGATCTAGTGGAGTGCTAACACCCTTGAAAATGTTTGTGAAAATATGCTAACACATGTGCATAAGGTGATACACTTGGTGGTTGGCACATTTGAGCAAGGGTGAAGGAGATTGAATCGAAAAGGAGTTAGTTGCGCTGGTTATAGAGTGACCGGACGCGTCCGGTATGTGACCGGACACGTCCGGTATTTCGGCGGCAGACTTAGCGACCGGACGCGTCCGGTCGCCACACCAGACGCATCCGGTGTGAATCAGAAAAGGCAGCAGATGACTGAGCAGCCGATTAGACGCTGGTAGCATCTAGTCTGGTACCACCGGACGCATCCGGTCGGGCGTGGTTGCTTACTGTACTCCATCGAATGCTGCAGCTCAGCTTCCAGTCATTTGTGACTCTACGTCCAGTGTGTGCGTCTGGTTGTCAGCAGAAGGGGTAGCAACGGCTAAGTTTGATTTGAACTGGACACGTGGCAGTCTGGGGCTACTGGACATGTCCGGTATGCCGACTGGACGCGTCCGGTATTCTCGACCGGAGCGTCCGGTGCTACGTCCGGTGTAGTATGACCGGAGCGTCCGGTCGACGCGCAGTCAGCCCGTTTTTTGAGCCAATGGCTCTATTTGATGGGGGCTTCTATTTAAAGCCCCTTAGCTGGCTCAAGCTATAACTCTTGCACATTTTCATTGACATAGCAACCTTGTGAGCTTAGCCAAAGCCCTCCCACTCATCTCCATCATTGATCCATCATCATTGTGAGATTGGGAGAGAATCCAAGTGCATTGCTTGAGTGATTGCATCTAGAGGCACTTGGTATTCGTGTTGCGCTGTGGATTTCGCTTGTTACTCTTGGTGATTGCCACCACCTAGACGATTGGAGCAGCGGTGAAGGATCGGCATGAGTTGGTGATTGTTCGTGGCCGCCTTCGGTGATTGTGAGGGGAGTTGTACCTTCCCCGGCGGAGTGCCGAAAGGTAACTCTAGTAAATTGCTCGTGTCATAGAGTTACCTCACTTGTGGGTCGGTTCTTGCGGTGTCCTATCGTGTGGACGAGGTTTGTGAAACACCTCTTAGCCGCCGAACCACAAAAGTGTTGGTTGACACAACGGGGACTAGCGTGTTGGCAAGCACGTGAACCTCGGGAGAAAAATCGATTGTCTCTTGTCATTTGCATTCTCTCGGTGATTGGCTTAATCTTCATCTTGTGATTGGTTCATCCCCTACACAGCGGTATAATCACCCTATTCACTCATTTACATTCTTGCAAACTAGTTGATACAAGCTCTTTAGTGTAATTAGAATTGAGAGCTTGCTTTATTATTTACATTCATCTAGTTGAGCTCTTAGTGAGTAGTTACATAGAAAGTTTGGGTGCCTAAGTAATCATTGCAACTAGAATTGTTGGATAGGTGGCTTGCAACCCTTGTAGAGCTAGAGCAAGTTTGCATTACGCCATTTGTCATACTAATCAAATTGCTCTAGTTGATTTGTAGATTTTTAAATAGGCTATTCACCCCCTCTAGCCATACTAGGACCTTTCAGTGGGTCACTTGGGCGTATCTAGGTGAGCAAGATATGATACCTCAGTGAATGGTAAGCCAATCCATACCTAGGATGACCTCTAGGCTTGTGGAAGGTAACAGGGTTAGGTCAGCTTCAAAGACAAGACATTCAATGGTAAGACTCACTCCCTTACAAATGTGTGTGCACTTTAGGTCTCCTAAAGGTGAACTGGTGATGATAGGTTTTTCACGTGGGGTTACAGGCAGGTCATGCTCTCATGCAAACTTGGATGATATGTAAGAACAAATTGCTCCAGAGTCAAATAGAACTGATGCAGTATTGCCATTAACTAAAAACATACCATACACAACATCAGGGGCAGCCTTTGCTTCCTCGGCGTCCAGATGGTTGAGATGCCCATGGGTAGTAGATCCCTTGAACTGAGACTTTTGAGTAGCTAAGTTCTGTGGGCACTTAGTGGCTTTGTGACCTGGTTGGCCACAAGCGAAGCAGGTGAAAGGCGTACCGCCTATAGGGGTTGGCGCGGGTGCCTTCTAGTTTCCAGTGCTTGGTGCAGAACGGTTTTGTGCTGGGCGTTCATTCATAGAGCGGGAATGGTTGAAACAGTCCTGAGTGTTGCGGTCCTGAGCATAACGGTCCCGGGTGTAACGATCCTGAGTAGGGCGGGAGTATTTGGCGGTGTAGCCTCCACTACCCCTACTCAATCTAGGGTTGTCATCCCTGTTGTGGCGAGAGCATTCCTTAGATGGTGCATCTCTGTGGAACCTCTTGCGATCACGGCCACGGAAAGACTCCTCAGGCTTATGCTTCCTCTCCCTATACTCCTCTCCAGCTTCAGCATGGTCTTTCTCAATCTGGATGCAGTGATCCACCAGCGCACGTAGCGTGCTACTCTCAATACCGCCAAACTTTAGCTTGATGCGCGGGTTAAGTCCCTTGTAGTAATAGTATAGCTTCTCCTTCTCAGAGTTCACAACATAGGAAGGTGCATAGCGTAGAAGGTTGGTGAAACGAGTAGTGTACTCAGTCACCCTGTCCTTTCCCATCTTGATGTTGCAGAACTCCTCAGCTTTGGCCTCCATGATACCCTTGGGAATGTGATACTCAGTGAATGCTTCGGCGAACTCATCCCACGAGATGTTGGTAGGGTCCTCATGGGAGTCACTGAAACTATCCCACCAGGTGCGTGATGCACCTGTGAGCTGGTGTGTGGCAGCTCCAACACACTCATCGTCCGTGAAAGTAGTGAGGTCAAGCTTCTTCTCCATCTCCTTGAGCCAGTCATCGGCTACAAGTGGGTCAGGGTCAGTGCCATCATAGGTAGGTGGCCTTAGCTTTAGAAATCCTTCCAGCTTCCTTTGGAAGTCATTCTATTGGCCTCCCTAGCGACAGTTTGCTCCATTAACAAGAGCTACAAGAAGTTGGGTCTGTTGTGCCATCACTTCTGCCAGGTTCGATGGTGGTGGTGGTGGAATGTTCTCCTCAGGCGGCGAGGTATTCTCTAGGTTGAAGGGTATCCCTCCATGTCCACGGCCATGGCCACAGCCATGGTTGTTGCCACAACGCCCCCCATTTGGTTCGGCTGGTTCAGGGGTGGGCGCACGTCCACGGTTCATTAGGCGATTAGATCGGCGGTTCGGCATCTGCAACACGAATCATAGGAATCTTAGTGGTTGTGCCATAAGTGCTTATAATTTAGTATGGTTACATGATTTTGACGATTTAAGGAAAACATTTATTCTATCCAACACTCATTACAAAGAAGCAATAAGGTCCATAAAATGCAATAAGATCCAAAACATTCATTACATGAGTTTTATTACATAGCATCATCTCCAGTAGCTACACTTGAAGACTTGCGAGAATCGTACTACGCATAGGGTCTCATATTACATCTCATAAGGGGTACATCATGGGGTACAACTTATGGAAGTCACTGACATGACTCATGACCACGTAGGGTCATCTACTCTAACTCATACACCGTAGCTAGGATACGACTGTTCTCGATCTCGATCTCCTCGTCAGACTTGTGAAGTCGGGACACGTACTTCAAGGCCTCGGCGAGCTCCTCAGTAGGCTTGGCTCCAGGTAGGGTAGGGCAGGCATCTTGGTTGAGGCGAGTCAGGGCTAACTCAAACTCCTCTATCCTAGGCTTTGTCTTGATGCAAATCTCCTTGGGTAGCTGATCCCACATACCCTTCATCTCCCTGAGGCACTTCTTGTTAGACTTCTGCCAAGCCTGCCATGTCCTCTCACACTTGTCCTATAGGTACTCATTCTACCTGAGTGCCTCGATCAGGTGACCCTGGTTGCAAACGGCCTTCTTCCTGAACTCTAAATCCTGAGTCATGGTCTTGTTCCGAGATTGGATTTTTAGCATATCAATCCCCTTGGACCTCTCTCTGTCTCCTCTGTGGTTGAACTCGACCATCTTGTCATCCAACTCTCTCTATAACTCCAAGACCTTGCTGTCGAGGTAGCAGTTCCTGTTGCCTAGGTCGGCGGCTTTGTCCTGTAAATTTGCGACCTTGGTTCTATGGACTTCTTCACGATGGTTGAGCTCGTCCTGTAGCTTGGCAACTGTCTCAAGCAGACTAGCTTGCTCCTATGCTCCCTATGAGTCTCACTCCTGGTACTCCCACAGAAGGGCCTGGTTCTGACGTCTCCTCTACTCCAGCTGGGTCACGTACCTGTCCTGCTCCAGTAGGTGGATAACCGAGATGCGAAGGCATCTGTCCTCCTCGACAAGGATAACTCTGCCGGCTGCAAAACTCTACTCACTAGGGGTAAGGCTGAGGTCGAGGGCCTAGGGAAGTAGATGAAACTCTATCGTCTTCAGGTGCTCGTAGTGGTCCCTCATCACTCTACGAAGTGCCTTGTGTGAGATAGCTTGCAATCCCTCCTCGACTGTGTCCTCTATAGTCAACTCGGTGAAAGCTGGGACAGAAGGTAAGGTAGTGCTAGCTGAGAACTCGACTAAGGTGACAATCGGTCCTTCGATTCCTCCTTCCTGTGCTGGCTTCCCGGTGCAGGTGACCTTGACAAGCTCGTCAGGGACTCCTAACATGACGAGAACTCGGCTGAGGGTCTGTGCAAAACCCCCAAGCTCACATAGGTCGAAGGTAAGCTTGGCGTGGTCCAGAGGTAGCGGTCCTAGGGGCGGTCAGTCGACGTTCGTTGCCATCTGCATGTTTTAAGGAACAGGTGTTAGCAGGTCAATAATAGATAAGCCTTGCATAAAAGTAAATGCAGGGTCGGTATATAACCGAAAGAAGGGTTGTTCACGTCCTATTCCATTGTCCATTTCTAAGGGTTTCGTCCTATGGTCAAGTATGGCTCTGATACCAACTGAAGCGACCTGATTTCCGCGAAGGGAAATCCATAGAGTTGAAGTGTATTATGACCATTGTAGATCATATTACCCAAATTCCAGTTGAATACCACATCCATACAACGATAATATCAGAGTACAAATAGTGCGGAATTACATAAATTATTACATCACCGCATTGGTAGGATCCAAAGTAGCATTCATTCAGAACAGCTTGAAGATAAGATCGCCAAACTTGAGCGTAGGAACGAACCCCTAAACTGTCAAACTCCTTAGAGCTATACTCCTCAGCAGAACCTGTGTGCCAAAATTTATCAGTACGATTTGTACTGGCCACTCCCACCCTATGAGCATTGCTTTGTGAAAATTGGATGCAAGTTGGATATAATCAAAAGGAACCTATAAGGCTGGGGTTTCCTATGTATTAGCATATCAAGAGTTTGATAATAGTTGGTTAAGTTTTAACACCATTCCCACACCCATTCCACCCTATTTCCATCTAGAGCCAGGTTTCGATCCTAGGATTAATACACCACCATCTCCACACCATCACCATACCATCACTCAGTCGATAGGCCAACTCCCTCTCAGCACTGTCTCAAGGCCTATAGCCCCTGGCTACGACTGACACTCTCTCACGGGGGATGAAGAGAAGGACTCATCTCATTATCTAGTTTAAGCGAAACCCAGGAAAGGTCCATAGCCGATAAGTCGGCACATGTATCGATCGATCAACCATACACTCTGTAGAGGTTTTACATAACCACAAGATCTGCCTTCTTCGCTGACCGTCGTCAACTAGGCTGATTCCGGCCGCTTGCTAGCCTAGGATAATGCCACTCTACCATTCAGCCCTGGTACACCCCAAGTCTAGTCTGGGGTGGCTGAAACTGTGAGTCATGAGCTAGGTCCACAAGGTCTCCATGAAGTCTCAGAAGGGTGTGGGGGAAATCCTCCTTGCCCCGTACCTCCTTACACTGTCCTCTATCAACCTAGCAGTAGTGGCAATATCCTACCAAGTAGTCCAGCCGTCCCGCACCATATAGGGCGAGTGGTACGTAAGGCTTCTCGGTGAATCTGAGTACTAGTAAGTCCTTAGGGATGACCAAGCCAGAATGTCTCCATCAGGGTTTCCATTTATCGTGCCACCACAGCACCTCCATCCCAGGCTCCTCCTATCACAGGTTCACACCCAGGACCACCTCATATACCATTTACCCACCATAGGTATCCATTCCAGGGGTGCCCAGGTAGCACCTCGCAGTAAGACTTGCCCCAAGCTCGTCGTATACTCCAACTTGGTCAACACAACCCTCACCCTCCACACACCCAAGTCACACATGCAGCACTCTCCCCATAGTCTAGATAACACCAGTTTCCACCACGCATTAATGTAGTATAAGCATAGTAGAAGTATAAGCAATGAAATATTGTAGTAAGCATGTGTCTAGCCTAATAGCAGGGTATGCAGGGGTAAGGTTACGTCCAGGTAAAGGCCATCAAGTAAGCTTACTACCATGCAAGTCCTATCATAGTATGATTATAACAGTAAAGTAAAGCAATAGCAGTTCTATATTAGCCATGCGTAATAGGTGCTACAAGATTGGGTGGGATGTGGCACCTTTAGTGTAGTTGTCTTCATAATCCTCACAGTACTCATGATCCTCGTCCGTCTGGTTCTCCTCCGAGTCTGCATACGATCGAATTATAGTCGCGTTAGCGACGTCTATAGATTAGCACCAAGAAGCAATGAAAATTCAAAAGAGACAAATGCACTCAAACATGGGTTCATTGCATAAAGCTCGATTTTTGATGAATTTTGGTCCTGGTTTCGTATTTTTCTGAGGTTGTATGAATTAGTTATGAATTTCCGAAGTTTTAATCATTTCTAAAATTGGGGAAAAGGCTGATTAATTCAGGGCTGACACGTGTCACGATGTGACTGGTCCACGTGGCATGCTGACGTCAGCATGATGTCATCATCTTGGCTCCGAGCTGACAAGTGGGGTCCTGCTGATGTCATCTTGACGTCAGCATGACGTCATCAACGTCATCGTTTTCGACAGGTGGGGCCAGAGGCTCTTAGGTCACTGACTTGTGGGTTCGGTCAAAGTCAACATCAAGTCAACGGGCGAGTCAACGGTCATTGGATCACTGTCACTGATAGGTGGGGCCAGGGCTGCTGACGTCAGCAGTTGACGTCACCGTGACGTCATCATGACGTCACCTCGGCTGTGTTTGTTACTGACAGGTGGGACCCGCGTGATGTCATCATGACATCAGCATGACATCACCTACTGACAAGTGGGTCCAGAGTCTCTGTGTCATTGACATGTGGGGCCAGTCTATCGGTCAATGTTGACCGGTCAACGGTCAACACGGACTGGGTCAAACTGGGCCAGTTGGGCCTGGATATGGGCTGGGCTTTGGCCCACCACGTGGCATGCTATGGCGCTACCACGTCGTAGCCAAGGGCCTCCACTGGGCTTCGTCCATAGCTCGACCCACACTGCATGGTTCACGGTGGACTCGTGTTCACGGTGGACTCATGTTCACGGTCCATGGACCGTAGGCTGGGTCTTCGGTGGACCGAGTCTACCCTTCTTCCCTCTAGCCTGGTTCATGTGCACCGAGTGCAGGCGTGTGCGGCCGGTGAGGGGAATCCTCTGCTTCCATCCCCGGTGTGCTCCCGCCGGTGGTGAGCTCTCTGGCGAGCTCCGACAGCGGCGCTGGCATCCAATTGAGGTGGGGAAAAGCATCGTCAGGTCTCGGCGAATACGGTGGTGGGGTCAAGGTGGAGGCCAGGGCTTCCCAGGGCGTTGGCCACGGTGGTCGGCGGCTCGGTCGTGGCGGTGCTCGCCGGCGGGGCATCTCGGGGCTGTTCCAGGGGTCCTGGTGCCCCGTTTCCTTTCAGACGGCTAGCGGGTGACAGGATATAGCGTCGACGACGACCATAGGGCATGGCAGAGTCCGCGCGCGGTGGTGGTGCATGGTGGAGCTCTGGCCAGTGGTCTGGTGCTCGTGGCCAAGGTGCTGCGGCCGGCTAACGGGGTCTCGATCTACGCGGCTATCCTCCGGGCGTCACGGTGGTGCTACGGCTACTTCCTAGTCTAGCGAGGCGGTCGGGTGCGCAAGTGGTGGCCACACCATGACGGCGGCGTCGTCAGCGCGGCGTGCGCGTGCTCTGCTACGGCGTCCAAGGGCTAAGAGGAGGTCTCAGCAAAAGGTCTCACCGAGTGGTGTTGGTGGCGTTCGGTGGTAGTGCGGTGGTGAGGCGCGTTATCGGGGTAGGCGCTTAGGGCGGCGCTCCGACTCCGATGATCGGCGTCTCCGAGCTCTCTACTCGCCTCCCTCTTCTGAACTCCTTCTCGGCCCTCTTCTCTCGGTGCGGTGCGGGTTGTTGGGCCACCGAGCGGCGGCGGCGTGGGCTGAGGAATCCCTAGGGCACTCTGGCGTCGCTTTATAGCCTCGGTGCCTGAGCTTCATCCATGGCAGACGGGGCGGACGGCTAGCGATGCGTCGAGGGCATTGAACGGTATCGTGGGCGTGGGTGGTTGGCGTGGAGGTTGCGTGGGCGCGATGCTAAGGGAGCAGGGCCAGGTGATTCGCGTGACCCCAGGCCCGCGCCTGTCACTTTGGTTGGGACTCGGTCGGAGGCGGTACCGGCGTGGGGAGGAAGAAGATACTGTGGCGGGGGGTGGCTGACACGTGGGGTCAGGATGGCAGCGACAGCAGGCGAAGCAAGAAGGCGCGCGGGCGTGAGCAGCGCGCGCTGGGCGGGCTTGCTGGGCCAGGTGCTGCCACGCGCAAGCTGGGCTGGCCGTTCGGTCGCGCGAGTTGGGCCGGTTGCGAGCCGAGCAGGCTGAGCCGCTGCGAGGCCCTCTTCTTTTCTTTCTTTTTTTCTGTTTTGTTTTTCTTCTTCTTTATTTGAATTCAAATTGGGTTTGGAGTTTAAATTCAAATCTGGTGTTTCTCATCCATTGGATTATTAGATGTGTGGTCCACAACACTCTTATACATATTGGGAACTTTATTTAGCTATTTTGTATAACAAAAATAGGTGTAGTTTTGTTATACAAAAATAGAAATAGTTTTCTCTTTAAGCATTTATTCTTTGGTTTGATTAATAATTACTTTATGGTTTATTTCTTTTAAAGGAGTTGTTAGGCATTACATAAAGCAAATGGAAATCCAAATCACCATTTGAATTAACCATGTATGCTATATTTTATTCGTCAGTATCTAAATAAACATAATTAACAAATGACATGCCATGCTCATAAAATTATTTAGTTGGGTTACAACTAATGCAACACCTAGGGTTGGCTCCTACAGATGTCACTCAACATTGCATGGGGTTACAATAAAAATTTTGTAGTTGTGATTTTTGGTGTGTGGATTTTTAGATCGTTACAATAAGAACTCAAGTAAGAGGGATAAAATTGAGTGAAGAATCGATAGACATAAGATGAGGAATAAATTATCTTACTTAAATATTAAACATATAATATGCATAGTCGTGCTGTGCCTCTCACGGTCACGAAAGAAAACCAGTTTTAGATATTTACGAGATGATCAATACTCCCTCTGTCCCGTATAGAAATGGTCACAGAGATCAATGCGCAAGCCAAAAGACCCTGACACCACTACACTGGTATCTTGTAGCTGACGGCGACGTCAAGCTTGGCAGCTACTGCTCCGGCTGGGAAATAATATTTTACTAAACTCTCCACACCGGGTAGAGACATCAGCAGTGAATCTCCTTTTTCTATTCGATCTTTCAACCGAGTGGAAGACAAGAAGTGACAGTTTGATGGTATGTTGGTAGTGGCCAAGCGCGTATGCTGGTTTATAACGTCAACAATTGTTTGACAAATTTTGAATCTCAAAACATGGTATTCCAGGACGGAGGGAGTATATTACTTTAAACGGTAACCACGAATGAGAAAGTGTATGCAAAATATGAAATGCCATAATAATAGAACTTTCCGAAGTGTATATACTCCCCCAACCAAAGCATTGTGCGGTCAAACAGCACTCTCCTTTTTGAGATTATAAAATATATAGGTAGCGTGTCCGTGTGTTGCTATGGGATAGCTAACATTTTGTACTAAAAACATACGAATCGCACGATAAGATAATAATACTGTAAAAAATAAATATCAACGTTAAAGTTACAGTTAATCCAAAAAGCAAAGTTTGTGAAATTAACAGTCACGAAGAGCGTGACGTCACATGCTTATAAACTCTACTTTATAGACCTTTCCGTGATGCACCTAAGATAATGTTTTATATCGACAGGAAGAAATCTCCGATATCCATTTCTTTCGTGCGCCAATAAATCCATGAATAAATTCCGCCTCATCTCCATACGATCCTATACACAGGTTTGAGTATATATATAAATATTAGTGCTTCACATGGATAATACTGCGTGTCTTGAAGAATCTCTCGCAAAACCTTAAAACAAAGCATGTTATACTCACTGTATAAACTTTTTTTCAATAATTACATTGCAACTCCACTAATTACAATACAACAACACATATGACGAGAAATATACATTGTATGGCCTCTAAAATTCTTTTTGATAAAACTGATCAGAAGTTTCATGAAAGACTAAAATTATGGCGGACACCCTATGCCGCTGTAGCCCATGCCGCGCCACCTCGGCCGAGCCCCAGGCGATCTATGGCGCCGCAACTTCCCCGCCCCTCGCCCGAACCACCTCCGACGCTGACAGCTCTAGGTGGCCACCCATGCTCGGCCCCACCAGGGCACGCCACATCAACACCCACAAACAAACGCAAACCCACACTACTCATCGTGTAAGTCCACAAATCATGCTGAACAAAAAATATCAATTCAACTTTGCAGTTGTTCATTTGTTACATCATATATGAACATGGTATATATTTGTTTAAATAAAGGTATATAGATAACGCATAACGTCGTATGGTGTACATGAAGAAGTGAACATCTTTCTTTCTTCTATAGATGGATACTCAATAAACTACTAAACCTGAAAGAATAAACACCGTACCAACAGTGTTTCCACCAACAGTGTTTCCACGTAGTTCTATCCCCCCAAATAAAAGTCCCTGCACATAAATTCGCAAATGTTCAGTAATCATGTAACTGAACATCCCCGCAAATGTTCAGTAAGATTCAGATGAATTTTCTAATTCTATGTTTCTTCTACAAGAAAAGGTAAGCTAAAATATACCAAATTGAATTGTTACCCTAAAAGTATTCAGAGCCACCAGCTAAGATTTTTTTCAAAATCATTGAAAAGAGCATTGTCCAACTAATAGCTAAGAGGAAATTATAATGGCTCAAAATAAGCTTATTACCAAATAAATGTCTGCTCCTTCTAGGGGGGAAAAAGGCAACGGTGTCCTTGCTTTCTTAGACCAACTGCAAAAAAAACACTTCATGAACAGACCACTGCAAATATAACTGGTATACTTCCTGAACAGGCCACTCAACAGTCAATACACATTTGAAACTGGGAACAAATCCAGCTGTCAAAAGGATTCAATAATAGTGAAGAAAATATGAGGCAATAGATTTATTCAGCATACTTGAAGAAAGATTGTTACCTGCTTGATTGGTCCAGTAAGTTCTATATCATTTAGAAGAAAGAGCAAGCATTCAAGCACTTTGATCCCAATTTTTGTATTGAGAACAATGCTCTTATCAATATATCAAATTAGCTCCGGTACCTCATTTATGTGGGAAGTGTCTCATTTGCAAGTAACCTAGCATTGTTTTACATTAACTGCTATTTGATTCTTGGGAGCGGGCTACCATGCTGTTGCTCCTCGGCGGCCACCGTCTTCGCTACCAACTCCATCGTCGACCTTCCCGGCGTCCAGAGACATAGTCGTGCCGATCTCGTCGATCCCGTCGACCTCATCGACAATCAAAACCCCCACATCAACTACCATTTCCTTGTTATAAAAAAACTACCATTTCCCTAGGAGGGAGGGGTGAACCTTTCATATATAGTTGTACAAGAGGAAGCCGAACAGGCTTCAGTTACAGGAAGCCGGATAGGCTTCAGTTACATTTATTTCTAATAGCTACGATAACATTTAGGATAACATAAATTAAACAACCAAAATGGTGTAATCATTGGAAAATAGTAGAACAGAAGACTGGGAAAATTTTATGTAGTAGAAGAATGACATAATGAAGAGAAGTAATAAGATGTGAGGAAACACATACAACAAGGCAAAACCAAACACTGGCATCCTAATATGTGCTGGCATGCCATCAGGCCTAGTAACTATAACAGAACTCTCATGATCTTTGGATGTGCCTTGACCTGAAGAATTAGTATCTGCTGTGTTTTTTGAGTCTGGACCTGATTCAGTATGACTGGTGCTGCATTCAAAAGTCAAAACTCCCATAGTCCCATAAACATATTATATTTGCTGAAGCTCCCAATCACAGATTGAAAGGACCTAGAAGAGTAAAAAGAAATCTCAAATCTCTACAAATAAGTTGGCAAAGTATCTGCTTGGAAGAAAAATAATAAACACACACGGTATCTAGGATAATATACCATAATAATAACAAAATATAAATAACTTATCCGAAATTTAAAAAGTTGAGATAAGAGGTAACGTACTGACTGAATAGAATTTTCTGACTTCTCCAATTTTCTTTTTCAATTCAGCAACTCTCTGCACTCTGCTTGTGAAGCTCTTGGAACCATGCACTGCGTCGAAGCAAATAGATAGAACAAGGTGCTAAACAGACATGTAGTAGCAATGCAATCCGGCCCTATAGGACCTGAAGTCCATCCCAAAGGAAATTGAGGTGCATCAGCCGCTGTGTCCGTTGATGGGGTCTGGTTTGCACATGGTAAAGGCAACAGTAAGAAACATTGTTAGCAAGCATGCACATTGTTACCTTTTTCTAAAACTGTAAAAGAGCTATTCGTATATGATATATATTTGGATTCTTCAGCACTTGTCGGGATCAGAACCTAGAAGTACCTAGAAATATCAAGGCCATTTCTTAGCACCTTGTGACTTTGCTTTCTTCTGGATACAGACCGATAAGTCTTTTTGAGTTTCACAGAAAAAGAATTAAGTCAACCCATCAGAGGACAATTTTCATATACACTAATAAATGTTGGAGTTGTTGCAAATTCACTCCAGGATATAGGCCGGGCTTCTGACGGAGCGAAGCGGAGGCCCGTTGCCGGAGGCTTGCTAGGGTTTCGTGGAGACTTTCTCTTGTAAGCCGCCATAGGCGTGTAACCCAAAACTCTTGAGATAGTGAGATTGTTGCTGGCTGGTGCCCGTGGTTTTTCCCCTTCACATCGGAGGGGTTTTCCACGTTAAATCGTGTGTCTCCTCTGTGGCTTGATTCTTTACTTCATATTCCTATACGTCGTTCATAACAAGTGGTATCAGAGCTTTGGTTGCTGTTAGGGTTCATGACGACGTCGATGAAGTTCGATCTTCCGCTGCTGAACTACGACACGCGGTTCTCGCTATGGCAAGTCAAGATGCGGGGGATTCTGGCGCAGACTCATGACTATGATGAGGCGCTGGATAGTTTCGGAAAGAGGAAGGCCGAGTGGACTCCAGAAGAGATCCGCAAGGATCAGAAGGCACTCGCCCTAATTCAGTTCATCTTCATAATGATATTTTGTAGGAGTGTCTGAAAGAGAAAACTGCTGCAGAACTATGGCTGAAACTGGAATCGATCTGTGTGTCCAAGGATCTAACCAGTAAGATGCAGATGAAGATGAAGCTGTTCACCCTGAAGATGAAGGAGGAGGATTCAGTGATGAGCCACATCACTGAATTCAAGAAGATCGTCGCCGACCTAGTGTCGATGGAGGTGAAGTATGATGATGAGGACTTAGGTCTTTTACTGCTATGTTCTTTGCCAAATTCGTATGCAAATTTTCATGACACCATACTTTTGAGCCGTGATGAACTAACCCTAAAGGAAGTTTATGAGGCTCTCCAGTCTAGGGAGAAGATGAGAGGCATGGTGCAGAATGACGGGACGTCGTCCTCCAAGGGCGATGCTTTGCATGTGAGAGGCAGAACTGAAAACAGATCCTCCAATGATGGCAATGATGGTAGAAAGAACTACGAAAGGAGAGGTCGTTCAAAGTCCAAGCCGCATGGTAATAAAAAGTTTTGTGTTTATTGCAAGCTGACAAATCATAATGTTGAGGATTGCAGAAAAGTACAGAATAAGGAGAAGAGGAAAAACAAGTCGGCTGGTAAGGTCTCTGTTGCTGCCGCTGCGTCTGATGATGATTTTGGAGATTGTCTGGTAGTATTTGCTGGTTGTGTTGCTGGTCATGATGAATGGATTCTCGATTCCGCATGTTCATTTCATATTTGCACTAACAGAAATTGGTTTAGCTCGTATAAGCCTGTGCAGAAAGGGGATGTTGTGCGGATGGGAGATGATAACCCGTGTGACATTGTGGGGATTGGATCAGTTCAGATCAAGACTGATGATGGCATGACACGCACGCTGAAAAACATCAGGTATATACCAGGGATGTCCAGAAATCTTATCTCATTGAGCACGCTTGATGCAGAAGGTTACAAATATTCCGGTTCAGATGACGTTCTGAAGGTATCAAAAGGTTCTCTTGTTTGCTTGAAAGGTAATCTTAATTCTGCAAAGTTATATGTCCTTAGAGGGTGTACTTTACCTGGTTCTGATTCCGCTGTTGCTGCTGTTACTAATGATGAACCTAGTAAAACTAACCTTTGGCATATGCGTTTGGGACATATGAGTCACCATGGTATGGCAGAATTGATGAAGAGAAACATGCTGGATGGCTGCACTTCGAGTAAAATAAAGTTTTGTGAGCATTGTATTTTCGGGAAGCATAAAAGGGTACATTTCAACACTTCTGTTCACACCACTAAAGGTACTCTTGATTATGTTCATGCTAATTTATGGGGTCCTTCCCGTAAGTCCTCACTTGGTGGTGCTCGTTACATGCTTACAATTATTGATGATTACTCTAGAAGGGTTTAGCCTTATTTTCTGAAACAGAAAGATGATACTTTTGCTGCTTTTAAGGACTGGAAAGTAATGATAGAAAGGTAAACTAAAAGGAAGGTAAAATTGCTTCGTACTGATAATGGTGGAGAATTTTGTTCGCGTGAATTTAATGATTATTGCAGATCGGAAGGCATTGTTAGGCATCACACCATACCCCATACTCCACAACAGAATGGTGTGGCCGAACGCATGAACAGAACCATCATGTCCAAGGCCCGTTGCATGTTGTCTAATGCCAGGATGAGCAAGCATTTTTGGGCTGAAGCTGCTAATACTGCCTGTTACTTGATAAACAGGTCGCCTTCTATTCCACTAAATAAAAGAACTCCCATTGAGGTATGGTCTGGTATGCCTGCTGATTATTCACAGTTGAAAGTTTTTGGATGCACTGCTTATGCTCATGTTGATAATGGAAAATTAGAGCCTAGAGCTGTTAAGTGTCTTTTCCTTGGTTATAGTTCAGGAGTCAAAGGCTATAAATTGTGGAATCTTGAAACAGGAAAGACTTTTATGAGCAGAAGTGTTGTTTTCAATGAATCTGTGATGTTTACTGACAGTTTGCCCTCAGATCATGTTCTAGAAAAAGAGCTGCAGCGTATGCGCATGCAGGTGGAGCATGTTGATGATGATACAGGTGTGCAGGTGGAGCCTGTTGATGAGCATGATGACCATGATAATGATGTTGCTGAGGATGATGCTCATGATGATGTTCAGCAAACTCCTCCTATTTTGCAGTTAGAGGAGGATTTACCTATTGCTCAACGCAAGTCAAAAAGGACAATTGCACCTCCTAAGCGTCTTATTGAAGAGTGTAATTTGTCTTACTATACTTTGAGTTGTGTTGAACAGGTGGAGAATGTTCATGAGCTAGCAACCTATAAAGAAGCTATTCGTTGTGGTGATACTGAGAATTGGATTTCTGCTATGCATGAGGAGATGCAGTCTCTTGAGAAGAACAGTACATGGGAGATTGTACCTTTGCCTAAGAATAAGAAGACCATCAGCTGCAAATGGATCTTCAAGAGAAAGGAGGGTTTATCTCCAAGCGATCCTCCAAAGTATAAGGCAAGGTTAGTTGCTAAAGGCTACAGTCAAATTCCGGGTGTTGACTACAATGATGTGTTCTCTCCAGTGGTAAAATATAGTTCAATTCGTACTTTCCTTAGTATTGTTGCTTCACATGATCTTGAGCTTGAGCAGTTAGATGTGAAGACTGCGTTTTTGCATGGAGAGCTTGAGGAGGACATATACATGGACCAACCAGAAGGGTTCATAGTGCCTGGCAAGGAAAAATATGTGTGCAAGTTGAAGAGATCCTTGTATGGTTTGAAACAGTCCCCTCGTCAGTGGAACAAGAGGTTTGATTCATTTATGTTAGCACACAGTTTTAAAAGATCTAAGTATGATAGCTGTGTTTACATCAAGCATGTTAATGGATCACCTATATATTTGCTGTTATATGTTGATGATATGCTGATTGCTGCCAAGAGTAAGATTGAAATCACTAAGTTAAAGAAGCTATTGAGTAGTGGTTTTGATATGAAAGATCTTGGTAGTGCTAAGAAAATTCTTGGTATGGAAATTAGTAGAGACAGAAAATCTGGTTTGCTATTTCTTAGTCAACAAAAGTATATCAAGAAAGTTCTTCAGCGTTTCAACATGCAAAATGCTAAGGCTGTTAGTACCCTTATTGCACCTCACTTTAAGTTGTCAGCTGCTCAGTGTCCTAGTACAGATGCAGAGATTGAATACATGTCAAGGGTTCCTTATTCTAGTGCTGTTGGGTCTTTGATGTATGCCATGGTTTGCTCTTGTCTAGATTTGTCATATGCTATGAGTCTTGTTAGTAGATATATGTCTAATCCTGGCAAAGAACATTGAAGGTCAGTTCAATGGATTTTTAGGTACCTCAGAGGCACAGCAGATTCCTGTTTAAAGTTTGGAAGAACTGATAAGGGTCTTATTGGCTATGTGGATTCTGATTATGCTGCTGATCTGGATAGGCGAAGATCACTTACAGGTTATGTATTTACTGTTGGCAGTTGTGCTGTGAGTTGGAGGGCTACTTTATAGTCAGTTGTTGCTTTGTCTACTACTGAAGCAGAATATATGGCTATTTGTGAAGCGTGCAAAGAATTAATTTGGCTGAAAGGTTTGTACGCTGAGCTTTGTGGAGTTGAATCTTGCATAAGTTTGCACTGTGACAATCAAAGTGCAATTTACCTCACTAAAGATCAGATGTTCCATGAGAGAACTAAACACATAGATATCAAGTATCATTTTGTGCGTGATGTGATTGAAGAAGGTAAGCTGAAGGTATGCAAGATTAGTACTCATGATAATCCTGCTGATATGATGACAAAGCATGTTCCTGTTGCTAAGTTTGAGCTGTGCTCAAGCTTAGTTGGTTTAATTGGATAGTCCAAGAGACTATTGTTGGCACCAGTGGTTTTCTATCTTTGTTATGTTCAGGATGAAGGGTTGATTTATGATACAAGATGAATTTGTCTCAAGGTGGAGTTTGTTGGAGTTGTTCCAAATTCACTCCAGGATATAGGCCGGGCTTCTGACGGAGCGAAGCGGAGGCCCGTCAACTCTTGAGATAGTGAGATTGTTGCTGGCTGGTGTCCGTGGTTTTTCCCCTTCACATCGGGGGGGTTTTCCACGTTAAATCGTGTGTCTCCTCTGTGGCTTGATTCTTTACTTCATATTCCTATACGTCGTTCATAACAATAAATAGTGTCATACTCAAAATTACTTGTTCGTATGAAGAAAGGGACATCTTCACTAAAGCGGCGAATGCCAGGGGAGCGACGCGGACGGCGATTTCCTTTTCTTTTCTAAAGCGCGGTGAAAGCGGGCGGGAATCGCAGCATGATGGTTTCCTTTTCTATCGAGCGGGGAGCGCGGCCAAGGATCACAGGGTAGACCGACGAGGTGAGGCGAAGTTTTTATCGCACCAAAATGGTGTCTCCTCTTTAGGCTTTTTAGTTGTGGGAGATTCTACAATCGACATCTTGACTCTTGATTTCATATGCTTAGAGCTACAAACAATAGGTTGTTCCATAAAAGATGACAAAGCAGTTCAAATCGTCTGCAAGCCAAGGATGTTAAATAGGCATTTCACGTCATAACTGGATGCACAAGCAGTTCAGTATCTGATTCGATGATGTATTTCTTCTTTGGAATACTGATAGCATATGACATGTCACAAAATAACAGGCCTCTGCTATAGGATAGAACTATTTGTTCTCAATTTCTTTCGAAAGAAATTGGCTATACGAATACCTTAGTTGAATATGTGAAAGAAGCCAAGAATTAAAACCAATGGTACAAAGAGATGCATACTGACAGAATTGCTATCCTATTTTTGTGTTGTGGGGATCTGGAATTACATTGCATGCTCACTGCAACCGCACACTAATAAGCAAATTTGCGAATAGAGAACATGTAGGTTAACTTAGAGAACGCACAACGTACCTTGTTACCAGTGATGACCTTATTGCTCTGGCACTCCTTGCCGCACTGACACCACGTTTCATCATGGCAGGGAGCAGCGAGCAGTGGCCTCCGTGTGTAGCGTGGTTGCGGCAAGGTTAGCAGCAGGACGGGCCTTTCGTCAGCACGGAGACGATGGTGGCATAGGTCACGTTGTCCTTGGGCACCCCTTCTTGGCCATTTCATCGAGCTCTACATTCTATCATTGGATGATAAACAAACAAATGAATGCTCTCTGTAGCACAAAAGTAAAATTTCACATTCAATCAAACTACGAGCTACAACAGACCCAACTAAAGATCTGAACAATGATGCAGCCAAGCTGCTGATGACTGAAACCTCCTATGCATGGTGGTGACGGAGGTTGCCTGCTGCAGAACTGATGAAAACCAAATACATTTGCTGCTAATGTCACCTGCAAATAGAGACTCAAACTGACAAGCTACTGCTCGTATTTAAGAATTGAGTGTTATAATAGGTAGTGCTAATCCCTATACTGATAGCTAGTCAAAATAGTATAAACCTCTTCTTGGACCTTGCTTATCAACGAGTTTAGCCACTGTTTTTTTCATAAACAGTAATTGCAGTGTGAAAATATTAAACACATTAATCCTTACCAATCTCAAGTGTCGATTTTATTCTTGAAAGCATAGTTAGCAGAAACAGAGGGCACTTCTTCAAATGTCATACTAAAAACTTGCTGCCACTTTGTGCTGCCCGATCAATCTTGACAATACAACAGTTGGTAGATCCACTGTAGGTGCAAACAATTTTGACCATTTTTGGATTCTAAGTTTTTGCAATTCTGAACAAACCATACAAAATTATATCTAGATTATATATATATAATTGAAATTCACCAAGATAATTAATGACTGCAAAATGTGAAAGGACTCATTTACCACATCTGTAATATGAAACTACTCTGAAAGGGAACTGTCCCTTCTTCCCACTCTAAAATCTCAAACTACAGTAACTATGATACTAATTGGATGCAACTGGAAAGGAACCGTGCCAAGGGGAATTTTTTTAAATTTTAACCCCTTTTTGAATTTAATTTTAAATCTAACACTGTCGGTTTTTTATTTTAAAACTAACACTTTTGGCCGCGCCTATTGCCCTGGCGCGGCCAAATGCCTGTGCCGCGCCATGCATGGTGGCACGGCAGAGGGCTGACGTGGCGACGACCGGAATCGCTGACCGCTGGCGAGCCATCCATCACGGCGCGGCAGGGATCGACCTGAATGGACTGTGAAAGAGACCGAAAGAGACCGCTCGGTCGCAGGGCTAGCTTTTTTTAAAATGGAGGGCTCGCCACCCGAAGAGAGAGGATGTGGCCGGAGCTAGCAGTCGCATGCTGTGCTGCCTACGGCATAGGAGCCAGCTACTTGGTCTGTGGCACTGCACGTCTGGAAGAGCGGTGCTAGCGTGGTCTACAATCACCATGGTCTACAATCAACGCACATTAGGAAAGTGCTGGCACAGGATGTGCAGTGCTTGCAGCCATTTTTGACCAAGAATCGGAGGGAGTAGAGTAGAGAGGGAAGCGGCACAGGCATGCAGGCCAGTCCATGCGCCCAAGCCATGTAACATTCATTAGGGCACTCCCAATGGAGAATTAAGGTCTTGTTTAGTTCCAAAAAGTTTTCCCAAAAAGTGCTACAGTAGCTATCACATCGAATCTTGCGATACGTGCATGGAGCATTAAATGTAGACGAAAAAAGAACTAATTGCATAGTTTGGTTGGAAATCGCGAGACGAACGTTTTGAGCCTAATTAGTCCATGATTGAATACTAATTGCCAAATAAAAACGAAAGTGTTACAATTGCCAAATTCCCAAATTTCCTCAAACTAAACAAGGCCTCATGGTGGTTTCTATCTCTATCAAATGAGATGCCAACTCAGCAAAATGCTGACATGGCAGCTTAATTAATGAAGAAAGAGATGAAAAATAGAAGAAACCGTTTCTTCAAGAGGAAACGAAGTCGTCTCTTGAATCGATGCACGAAGAAACTGTGATTTCACTGTTGGGAAGAAACGAGTCGTTTCTATCAAGTTGCGGCGCCTGTGATGGCTTGCCGGCCACCGCGGCACGCTCGCTCGCCAATGGCCCCAGCGCTTACCCTGCTGGCTGCGCGCTTGCTAGCCGCCACCGCGCTCGCCCGCGCCGCCGTTGCGCTGGCCGCCACCACGCTGGCCCGCTCGCTCGCCGGCCGCCACCGTGCTCGCCCGCACCGCCGCTGCACGCGCTAGCAAGCAGCCACCGCGCCAGAACAGCGCCAAAATCATGAGGCCGCGGCGCCGGAAGGGGCAGGACAAGAAGGCCGTCGTCATCTACTAGGGCATCCAGCCGTGGAAGATCATGAAGGAGGACGGCACGGAGTGGAGGTGGTTCTGCTTCAGGCTGAGCACTTGATCTGCTCTACACATTGCAACCGTCGGGTTCCAATTTGTGATGGTCGTCGTTTGATTGTTCGCTGTTCGTTCATATGCATCATGTACGTACGTATAGAGCGGACACGTCGATCGACATGAAGAAGCACCACGAGCCGCCGGCAGCAGCGCGCACTCGCCTGGGCCGCCGCGCACCCGCCGACCACCGCACGCGCTCGCCTACGCCGTCGCGCACGCCCGCTGGCAGCTGCGCACCTTCGCCCGTGCCGCAGCGCGCTCGCGTGCTGGCAACTGCTTTCACCAGCTGAGCTTGCCCACGGCAGAGAGTACCAGAGGCAAGAGCATCCATGGTAATCGGTGGAGGAAGTGAGAGAGAGAAAAAACACACATTTATTACGCGAAGAAACCTGCATTGTGGGGATAGTTTCTATAGACGAAATTTTGTTGACGTGGTCACTACGGAAACCGTGCGTAGTGTCTACCGTTGGGACTGCCCTTAGAAACTTAGTAAAATGTGAACTAATTTAACTAGCATGCAAGGCATAGTTACATTCTTTTTTTTAACAGAGGTAGTATACTGTCACCACTGGAGTAATATAAACAGTACCTATTTCGTACAGAAATGCTTGAGAGGGAGTATAATAATACATATATTATCATCATCACTTCATCAGTCACCCATCGAGCAGAATGACAATGCAAGCAGCGTACTAGTAGGCAGCAGGTACTACTGCGCTCTGAGACGACGTGCCAGCTGGGAGCCGTGCAGTGGTGCAGGAGACATACGTGATAGGGACACGACGTGACGATTTGAGAATGGAGAAAAAAACAAATAAACTAGTACTACTGTGACGCGTGCTGCAGTACCTTGCCGCTTTAGCATCCTCACCACGACCTCACCGTCAGTACAAGGCCTAAGATTTGGGAGAGTGACGTGACGTTGCGGCAAACATCATCATCACTGCGTGCTTTTCAGGCCGGTCAGCGAGGCCGCACACAGCAACCGAGCGGTCTCTTTCGGTCTCTTTCACAGTCCATTGAAGTCTATCCCTGTCGCGCCATGATGGATGGCGCGGCCCTGCCGTGCCAAGATCGGTGGCGCGGCAGGCCCAGCCACGTCAGCGGTCAGCGATTCCGATCATCGCCACGTCAGCCCTCTGCCCCGCCACCATGCATGGCGCGGCACAGGCATTTGGCTACGCTAGGGCAATGCAGCGCGGCCAAAAATGTTAGTTTTAAAATAAAAAAACCGACGGTGTTAGATTTAAAATTAAATTCAAAAAAGGGTTAAAATTAAAAAAAAGGGAATCTAATTTCTTGTGGCAAGACAAGTTATATACGACAAAGACTGCAGAAAATCAGATCTGAATACAAATGACTCCAGGGTTCGTGTGCTCGGTTTCGCACAGCACGAAGGGAAGAGAAGAGTGGGCATACCTATTGGGTGCTCGTCGCTGACGAAGGGCCCGATGTACACCTGAGCACCTTGCATGCGGCGGCGGCATCTTCTCCTCCTCAGTGCTCCGTCCTAGGAGAAGGGAATGATAGGTGCGGGTTGGGCATGGGCCAGGCGGCATAGGTTGAGGATGGCCTTGCGGCAGTGGCTCGGCCTTGTGGCGGCAGCGCGGCAGAGCAGAACGGGGCACGGCGGCGTTGGCGACGTGCGGCGGTGCAGACAGGCGCCCTAGCCTAATTTCTTGCGGCGAGCGTGACGGCGCAGGCGAGGGCGACGACGAGGATGACGGCACGGGTGTGATGAGCGCAAGGGCAGAGCGAGGGGAGAGTGTGGGGGTATGGCCCCCGGTATCCATAAGACAAGACATGGGCCGCACCATCAGAGCTGGCCCAGCCTGCAAGATCAAGGCGTACACGGCACTGGTCGACGTGCACCGCAAAATATTGATAGTACCAAATAGGATACTTTCCTTATAACCCTATCCCTCTAGAGTATATAAGGAGAGGCAGGGGTCCCCTAGTGGATAGATACATACATCTTATGTTCAATATAATACACCAAAGACACAGGACGTAGAGTATTACGTCGATCAGACGGCTCGAACCTGTCTAAATGGCTGTCTCTACGCCTTGTGTCACCATCCGGTTCCTGATTACGTGCACCTTCACCGATCAATCTACCTTCGTGGGATATCCCTTAGAGGACTGCCGAGCATATTCTATCGACAGTTGGCGCCCACCGTGAGGCTCATGCACGTTGATCCCTGGCGAACCAGATGGCGTAACTCAAGATCAACATCCTTCGTGGCAACTCGGCTGATCGCATCGACATCCTTCGACAACCACGACGCACGTCTTCGTATGTGGATTGACACCGCCAAGCTCCGACTACGTCCGTCCTACTCCAATATGAGATCAACTTCATTCCAGCCATCAAGCGAGCTGCCCGCGTCGCTGAATAGATAACGCCATACGCCGCCGACTAGATAACGCCATACGCAGCCGACCAGACATTCTATCTAACGCTAAGTCACGCTTTAATATTCTTTTAAATATTCTCCAATCTTCATATATCGCCATGATGTTTCTCTAAGCTGTTTTCTCCATGTTTGCTCTCCAAATGATTTTCTTTCATGTATACCATCTTAAAGATGACATACAGCTAAGTCTAAGACGTACCCCCAAACAGTCATGTTGACGCTTGGATGTCCCCAGAGACGGCCTTGTCTTTGGCTCCTTCCTACACGTGCATGAACGTCTACCCTCTGCGTCATGGGTGGTCGGCAGCGGCTCCTTAGCGACGCTTTGTTCTTCCTACACGCACACGGGCTCCGCGCTCCGCGTTATGGTTAACAAGCTAGCTAGGGCTGGAGACTCAGCTACACACTAACTGGTCGGGCGATTTATATTAAATATAAATACATCTTAACACCAACTGATCGCCGAGCTGCATACGCTATTTCATCACCACTGCTGATTTTTCTCCAGAGTTCATATATTTTTACATCATGTACTACCCGTTCTATATATTTGTATTGCAGGATCATTGTCCAGGTGATCGGACCACCTGGTGCTCGAACCTCTCCACCGATCAATTGGTCGGATCGCTAGGTTCATTGACTTCATTGCCGACCAGTTGATCGGACTGTTCGCCGGTCGCTTCTACTCAATGCTCACTTCGCCGCCGACCAGTTGACCGGACTGTCATCACTCGTGCTTCATCATCAGCTATGCTGGGGACTCCTCGGTGCTCGGACATCGCCAGCTACGCCGGGGACTCCTCGGTGCTCGGATATCGCCTGCTACGCCGAGGACTCCTCGGTGCTCGGACATCGCCAGCTACGCTGGAGACTCCTTGGTGTTCGGACATCGCCAGCTACGCTGGGAACTCTTTAGTGCTTGGACATCGCTAGCTACGCCGGGGACTCCTCGGTGTTCGGACATCGTCAGCTACGCCGGGGACTCCTCGGTGCTCGAACATCGCCAGCAATACCGGGGACTCCTCGGTGCTCGGACATCGCCAGCTACGTCGATGACTCCTCGGTGCTCGAACATCGCCAGCTACGCCGAGGACTACTCGGCGCTCAGACATCGCCAGCTACGCTGAGGACTCCTCAGTGTTTGGATTCTTCGTGCACGCGTCGCCAGCTAAGCTGAGGACTCCCTTGGTGGTCGGATCTTGCTACGTCTCATCGGTGTGCTATCAAGCTGCTCCATGCTGTTCAGATTAGGGTGTTGATTTTGGGCAGCACATCTGGGGTCTTGATACGCGC
The DNA here is from genome assembly GCF_019320115.1 of Miscanthus floridulus. Lineage (NCBI taxonomy): Eukaryota > Viridiplantae > Streptophyta > Magnoliopsida > Poales > Poaceae > Miscanthus > Miscanthus floridulus. Next base: position 23,203,229 of record NC_089598.1, read on the forward strand.
ATGTCAGATGACGTCGGCAAGCTTTCAGGCTTCTTTTTCTTTGATCCTACTACAAGATTCATTCTTCATCTTCCAGCAAGCTCGGGGACTAAGTGGGCACACTTCACCTTGCGGTGAATGTGCGCTTTTAAATTCAGGGCTCCGCCCGTGGATTGGTTGCCTGCTCGGCTGGTCTTCTACTTTTCTTCTACTTTGGACCCTGGCACCACGTGACTGCGTCACCTACTGTTAGGCTCGGGGACTAGCTGTGGGGGTATGACCCCTGGTATCCATAAGATAAAGACATGTGCCGCACCATCAGAGGTGGCCTAGCCCGCAAGATCAAGGCATGCACGGCACTGGTCGACGTGCACCGTAAAATATTGTATAGTACCAAATATGATACTTTCCTTGTAACCCTACACCTCCAGAGTATATAAAGAGAGGCAGGGGCCTACATACATCGACATACATCTCATATTCAATACAATACACCAAAGACACAGGACGTAGGGTATTACGTCAATTAGACGGCCCGAACCTCTCTAAATCGATGTCTCTACGCCTTGTATCACCATCCAGTTCGTGATTACGCGCATCTCCACCGATCAATCTACCTTCGTGGGATACCCCTCGGAGGACTACCGAGCATATTCTGTCGACGGAGAGGGAGAGGCGCAGTGGAGAGGGATCGAGACCGGGGGCTGCGAGAGAGAAGGGCGAGGGCGCAGGGGAGAGGGATCGCAGGGGCGACGACGGCGAGGACCGCCCGCGACGGTGATGACGGGGGCGGTGGATGAGGACGACGCGTGTGGAGAGAGCCGGGTGTCGCACGAACGCGCGGTATCGCAAGGGCATGGGCGGACCGACGGAGCGACGATTGTCGTACGAAATGATGGTCATCCTTTCTTTCTTTTTAGTTCGAGGAGAAAACCACCCATTTCTTTTTAGTTGGAGGAGAAAACCACCCATATACCGAAGTAGCAGTATATTGCCGTAATTTCCATGCCTGTAGGCTGCTGATTAACTGTTGATTAAACTGTGCTTTGCTGTCAGAATCTGATGCTTACAACTGAGTCAGCAGTGAAATTTCCATATCCCTATTTTTTTATCCCCAACAACCGGTGGACTGTTTTCTCCAACGGGTCAAGCACGACAGGAGTGCGCGGTCTCCGTCTTCGGCCCGCGGCAGTTCTTGCTTTCCAAGTCTCCTCACTTCCTCGAACTCCGAGCGGGCGGCTGCGATTCCCAGCGTCCGAGCACCCCGCCCCCAGTCTCCTCCGCGGGGAAGGACCGGCCTTGGGCTGCTACGGCGGCGGATGAGCGAGCAAGGCTGTTTCTTGGGCGAGCTGCCGGTCAGTGTAGCGGCGGAGTAGTGGACGAGCGGGCCCCATGAGGTTCGGCTCCGGGAGGGTGGAGGACGTCATGGCGCTCACGCGGCAGAGGACCGTGAGGTGAGCACAACGCAAGGAGTACCGAGCTATTTATTGTTTCTCAGAATGTTTTGGGGGCTTGGGGAAGTGGTTGGTGGCCTGCAGGTGATCAAAACCCTGGGTAAAGCAGCAATTTTGCAGCGAATTTTCTTGGTTTTGGAGGGGATGGGAGGAAGACTCTTGGTTTGGGTTTCCTAAGTTGGTTGTTCCCGTGCTCTTGGTCTCTCGGACTTGTTTGTAGCTCGGTAGTCGTAGTACCTGTGTGAAGCTTGGAACTTAGTGTTGGATTTTAGTTCCTTGATTCGGATATAAAATTAGTTTGGTACTAAGACTATAGCGAGTTCCGTGATTTTGATAGCTAATTGGAGTTATAGTTTAGTTTCTGGTGAGTAGAAACAGATAGGGGATTAGCAGTATGTGGATGGATGGGATAGCACGATATACCATTTTTGGGATTAGCAAACAATCACTGAAGTGTCCAATATGCTATTTTTGGTGCTACCTATATAGGGCAATCCTAATGCTATTTTCCATTCACAGATTCCATGATGAGAGGGCAAAGGCAACTATTCCCATTCACCAGAAGCGGCATAGGCTGGCTGCTAGTAGGCTCGCCTTGGGAAGTTCGGGGAAAAACAAGATCTTTGTGGCAGGAGATGACTTGTGGTACAACAAGATTATTGACCCGTCAAGCGACTTCATCTTGACATGGATATACGTCTTCCGCGTGTCATGCTTCATTGCTCTGTTCATGGACCCTCTGTATTTCTATGTGCCTGAAATCGATTACAGGCAAACCAATCATTGTGTCAGGAAGGATACACGCCTAGCCATCATCGTTACTGTATTCCGATCAGTTGTCGACCTCTTTTATGTCATCCAGATGATAATAAAGTTCAGGACTGCATACCTTAATCCAAGCTCAAACCTAGGGGTTTTTGGTCGAGGAGATCTCATCACAGATCCTAAGGAAATCGCAAAGCGGTACTTGAGATCTGACTTTGCAGTTGATTTGGTGGCTTCTTTGCCTTTACCACAGGTAATTCAGCTCATTTTCGGAACTGAATGCTGTAATCTGTTAAGTCGCATATATACTTCATTATTGACTACTTGTTTTAATTCAAATGGGCGCTACTGAATTACCAAATATAACTTTCTTTTTAAGGTTTCACCCATTGTCTCATTAACCGTGTCCCCCTGGTACACCTCCTCTCTTGTGGGAAAGAAGTTTTTAGGGGGAAAAAATATGAAACATGCCTTCTCAATTTCTTACCCTTGAAGATTATGTGCTATAGTTGAGAGTTTGTGGATGGTAAAACCATCTGATATCTGATGTTCTGAGTTACAGCTGTAATCTGACTATCTAATATATACCTTTTCTTCTTTCTTGCAGATCATTGTTTGGTCTGTGATACCAGCTATCAAATATTCTTCGTCTGAGCATGGCAATGACATGCTGCTTCTGGTTGCTCTTTTCCAGTATATCCTAAGATTATACCTCATCTTTTCCTTGAATGATAAAATAGTCAAAATTACTGGAGTTTTTGCAAAGACTGCTTGGCAAGGAGCTGCATACAATCTGCTGTTATACATGATTGCTAGCCATGTATGATGTTTATATGAGTAATACTTGAATGTTTTGCCATTTAATATTTTTGGAATTTGTCATATTACTTTTAGACTGCTACCATTTTTTTTCTGTCTTGCTATCCTACTGTGGAATATCTAATCATGCAGTTCTCTTCTTTCAGGTTTTAGGAGCGATGTGGTACCTTCTATCTGTTGATCGCCAGATCGCTTGCTGGAAAAGGTTTTGCAATGAAACTGATTGCCACACTCGGTATATGTATTGTGATGTAAAACCAGATTCGAGTTGGAATGGGACCTTAGTCTTTTCTAGTTGTGATGCTAAGAACACTAACAAATTTGACTTTGGTATGTTCCAGCCATTGTTATCAAACAAAACTCCTAATGAGAGCTTCCTGAAGAAGTATATCTATTGCCTTTGGTGGGGCTTGCAGAATCTAAGGTATGACTTGCTGAACACATGTTCTTTTATGACTGTTAATTGTGTCTCAAAGAAAAAAGGTACCACTGTAATTTACAACTTGTGGAAGTACAATATTAGTATTCTCTGTTATTAAAAGAGAAACTCAGAGATAACATAAGCAGATCTATGTTAAGTGCTAATATGATATGCTAACTTGGGTTATGCATGGAAAGCACGCACAAAGATATAACAGGAGCAATTAACCTTATAATCTGTATGATGATCATATTATGTTTCTAACATGCTATTTTGGTACCCATTTTTTTTCTACAGTTGCTATGGCCAGACATTGAATGTGAGCACCTTTATTGGTGAGACACTTTATGCTATACTCTTGGCAGTGGTTGGTCTAGTCTTGTTTGCACATCTGATTGGAAAAGTTCAGGTACTTTCATCTATGTTATATGCAATGAGGAATAGAATCCTAAGATTTTGCTCTTGATTTGTTCAAACTTCCCCGTTCATATCCCACTTGGTAGTGTATGTGTGTTTTTACTAATGTGTGATAGTACATCGTGATTCTCAGTCTGTAAATATTCTAGCTTATCTTAAGTTGGTAGGTTGAAATTACCAGTTAACCTTACCGAACAATCTCCCCAGTCCCATCATGTTCATACATTAAGTTAGTTTTGTTTTCGCTGCGTAATGTCAGTGGTTCTTTGACAAGGAACATTGTTCTGATCAAATTATATTTTCTGCTAGACCTACCTGCAATCAATCACCGCTAGGGTTGAGGAGTGGAGGCTAAAGCAGAGAGATACTGAGGAGTGGATGAGACATAGGCAACTGCCCCATGAACTACAGGAAAGAGTGAGAAGATTTGTTCATTACAAGTGGCTCGCAACTCGAGGTGTGGATGAAGAATCTATATTGAATGCCCTACCTACAGATCTTTGTCGTGACATCAAGCGCCACCTTTGTCTGGATCTCGTTCGTAGGGTAAATTAGCTTACTACCTTTGCTCTCATATTTTGGTCAGCAGCACAGTTGATAGTGCTAGTTCAATGCTTATCCCTTTGTGATGTGATGAATGGTACACCTGTAACGGTTACAGTCTAAGGGATAACCTGATCATGAGCATTACTTATTAATCTTTTATATCGCAATGCTGCAGGTCCCACTTTTCTCTCAGATGGACGATCAACTTCTAGACGCCATATGTGAGCGTCTTGTATCTTCCTTGAGCACAGAGGGCACATATTGTGTCCGTGAAGGCGACCCAGTGACTGAGATGTTGTTCATCATTCGTGGTAAGCTGGAAAGCTCCACCACAGATGGTGGCCGAACAGGTTTCTTCAATTCAATCACCCTCAAACCTGGAGATTTCTGTGGCGAAGAGCTCCTCGGATGGGCTCTTGTTCCCAAGCCTACCGTCAACCTGCCGTTATCCACTCGGACAGTGAGGGCGATTGTCGAAGTTGAGGCCTTTGCTCTCCAAGCTGATGATCTCAGGTTCGTCGCCAACCAATTCAGGCGCCTCCACAGCAGGAAGCTGCAGCACACATTCCGATACTACTCTCACCACTGGAGGACCTGGGCCGCGTGCTTCATCCAGCACGCTTGGCGCCGCCTGAGAAGGAGGAAGATGACCAAGGACCTGAGTATGAGGGAGTCAATCTCCTCCATCAGATCATACGAAGGCGACAACTCCCCTGAACAGAATCTCGCGCTTAGAAGAGGAGCCAGCATCATCAGAGAACTGCCTAAGTTCAGGAAACCATCGGAGCCAGATTTCTCAGCAGAGCATGATGACTGACTGACGGAGAACTGAATAGCTGATACATTATTTGTTAAGGCAAGATTGCTTTGCAAACAAACCCTGCTAGTCGCTTGTCCCCTGCAAACAAGCATTGGTTTCAGGCTGGCTGGTGACTGATTGTGGATAATAGTGGCTTGATATTGTGGGCTAACCTATTGTTAGTGCATTTTCACCAGGTGTGCATCCACCGGTTGTTCATACTGTACATACATATGTAGTTGTGCTTGTGGCATTGTATTGTAGGGATCTCACCTTGACCTTGGATTAGATGATTGCTTGTATTGGCTGGCCGAGCAGATTTTACTTCCCTGGCCAGGGCTCTACCATTCTTATTTCTTCCACGTGTGTAAATTGCAGCAGGATGTACCGTTATCTGTTTCTCTTACACCGGTTTGGTTATTGATTCTGTGAAATTTGTGGTCTGATTACCGAGAATTTAATCATTTTACAGTTGTGCCTGCTCTCTTCTCAATGTCACAAATGCGGTTGGACTTGAATAGTCTGTACGTCGTAGCGCGTACAGCAGTTTTTTGTTACGTTGTTTTTTACGAGGAGCTCCAGAAGTTCCATCCCGTAGCTTCTTTGGCAAACACCGCATCACCCTTGATGAACTTCTGACTGTACCCTGTGACAATGCTTAACCTGAAAAGAACATTTTTCACGATATTTGAATGAAGAACATCTGAATTAGCAAATCTCCTAAAGATCGTTGCATCATTGCTAGAGAGTTGTTTGTCTAAAGATACCAGGCAACCATCTTCTAAAACTCAATTACCATAATTGTTTCTCCTTGCAGGCTTGCATGGAAACATCATAATGGGCCAGACTCACAGGTCGAACCTTGCCCTGCTAAAAGTCTAAAACTTCTTCTGGGTCTGGGGTTGCCAGCTTACAATGTTCAGAAGGCACAACCGCGAAATCAAAATGCCTCACAGGGCAATATAAATTATATATAAAACCTCGATGACAACCCAACTGAACTGCTATTACCAACGAAGCTACCCAGCCAGCCGAACAATGACACCGGGCTAAATGGAACATATATACAAAGATCATGAACCATTTTAATGATAGCAGCACGCTCATCAGTCATCAAACCTCACGCGTTGTTATCTTCAAACAAGTGAATCTTTTAAGGCAAAATGGTGCAGTCATGAGATCCACCGGTTTGACTTGCCTATATAAACTGCTATAAGATCAAGGGAGGAAGCAAGTTCATCTAACAGAAGGACAAAAGGTACAGCTGATTCCCTTATGCATCTCCTTGAAGCTGACTTGATCCATACCCATCCATCTCATACTCACCTTCCTGCCTATTGATGATGGGCAACTCCCTGTGCTTGGTACTGCGAAGGCGTTCAAGCCACGTGTGCAGACTCTGCAGTGACATCGACCTGGTGCGAGACGCTTCAGCCCTGAGCTCGTCTCGTTTCTGGTAGACGAAGATGCTGAGGCTGATGAGCAGCGCAAGGCCAGAGGTCAGGCCACTGATGAGGAACAGCCCACTGAAGTTGCTGAAGACGAGCCTGGACGAGTTGATGCCTCCACTACTGCTCGCACAGGCTCCTGGGTCGCCGAACCATTTCCTCTCTATCCGCACCATCTCCTCCTGCACTCCAGGTGTCATGATGGCCTTGGATATTTCATGCACCATGGGTGACCCTATTGGGAAAGCCTAAAATATACAACGAAAATCAAATACAATACTGTTCTTTCTACATAGGAGTATGAAATATCAGATTGATTAGTGAGATAACTTACAAACCCAAAGCCTCCCAGCCTGTAGGTCGGGCCAACCATGGTGTATCCTTCACAGTGCTTTGACAAGAAGATCTTCAGGTAGGGGTTTTCGTCGAATATCGCAGAGACCCCTCCATTTCCTGATCCCATCTGTAGAGCCTCAGCATACTCCTCCACTGTGTCATAACCCAGCAAGTTCTTCTTATGGAAGCCCATTTCCTCCAGCCAGTACTTCACGGCAGAACCCCTTTGGTACCCAACGAAGTGACCATTTCTTAGAAGATCTTGCACGCTAGTCACTGTTGGCTGGAACCGCTGGAATGTCAGCATTGATGTCAAACTAGCCGTATAGCTTGAGGTCAAGATAAGCACGACAAATACCCATACAATCACCACGAGTCTTGATAGGTTGCTCTCCAGTTTCTCCTCTGAAATCGACATGTGATACTTTAGGTCATCAGTTAACCAAGCATTTTAGCAGCAAACATGGAGGAAATGCTTACTGTGGGAGAAGACAAGAGTCGAGAAGGCAAAGTAGAAGATGATGCCAAATTGTTGCCAAGGTGTGCCACGGAACTCAGGGTTTATCCGGTGCTCTATCGCCCACACAACAAAACCAGTTAGGAAGAAGAAGGCAAGGCTGGTGATCCAGAGGGTACGAGTCAGTGGCTGCAGGAAGATCCACATGCTCCTGCTTGAATCTTTCTTCAGTACCACGATCATTGACAATCCTGTGTCGGTGTAGGGCATTGTGAAGGCCACCTTATTCATCCTGTCCGTCGAGATCGTCGTATCACCAACCACGGCATCAGCTTTCTGCAACCGTCACTGCAAGTTATCATTCACACAAATCACTTCAAAATTTACAATGGTCATATTAATTACATTTGTCATGTCTACCTCTACACTAACCTTTTCATACACCAGATTGAGAATACTGTCATAAGTGCTAATATTATGAAAGGGTGAGCTCTCTGCACTGGATACATATTGGTAGGCCACTAGATAGGGCAAATTCTTCATCAGTGCATCAAAAACATCGATGCAGTAGCCTGTAACAATAAAACTGATGTTTGTTGGGTTGTAGGAAACCTTCACGAGCTGATCGAACCCATGTCTTGAAGGCACAATAACACAAAGCGGGCTTCCAGTTGAAGACACATCCCACCCTCTCGGAGCAGTTGCTAGATCACCTGGCCAGAGGATTTGTTTGAGCCCTTTCTCATTGTTGGCTTTTAAATTCTTGAATATCCCAGATTCAGGTGTCCAGAACCCAACTGTCCTTGCACCTTTGCCAATGATGTTAACGACCTCATATGTTGAGAGTTGTAACTGGCCATTTACCAGTGTGAACCTCCCTGCCAGCCCATCAAATGTTGTGTTGAGCACTGCACCAAGAAGTGTTCTTCCAGGTGTTGAGCTGGACACTCTGTTTCTATTGATTGCTGCAGCAAGAGACCATGCTGTGTCATACGCCCAGAGAAGAAGCAGGCTTGGGTTAGGCACCTCTTGAATACCCGGATTTTCCATCTGGAATTTGTCCTTGAACCTTACAGTGAAGTTCATGATACGGTCAGTTGACTGAACATAAGGTCGGAAGGTAACAACACCCTGCATGTTATCAATCCTGTCAGGGCCATAGCTGTCCACCGCACTGCCAAAGCTGGCGGTGGCTATCCAGACGTAGCCATCAGACATCATATCAGCAACACTGGCCTGTCGGAAGAAGCGAGCAGCAAGATCTGGGAGCATATGCACAATAAACACCCGCGTGGAATTCTCCTTGAGGCTGTATACTACCTTGTCCAGGTAGTTCTCAGCTGCATCAATGGGCAAAGCTACACGATCCGTGATGAACGTGTTGTAACCCTGAAGGGCGTACACAAGCTCTGGGAGAATGCCAGCTCCATATGGCGAGTCTTCATAGACCAGGATAGCTTTCCGCCATCTGAACTTATCAAGGATAGCAGCAGTCAGCTCAGCCTGGGAGGAGTAAATAGGTGCAGTATGCAGAAAGAATGGTGCTACCAATGGCGTCAATGCTGCAGAGATTGGAGCAAGTGCGAGGATTGGTGTGAGTGTGTGCTTCCCAAGGTAGGCAATGAACTCGGCTTCGGCTGAAGTCAAAGGCCCAATGATGGCTTGCACTCTATTATTTCTGATCAAATCTTCAGGTGCAACACATTCGCATAATTCACACTGGTCCAGTCAATGTTGAAGAAATCAAATATGCATCCTTTCTTGCTGACAGAATAGTTAATCAAAATTACATGCTGACTATGTATCAAAATAGCAGCTGCATCTTGTGCCTCTTGTGCCTTAGAGGATGAAGCCAGCTGTTCTTCCTTTATCTAAAAAAATAACATTCCTTGCTTTCCCTCCATTCACAGTTCTTTACTTCCCTTGTGTAGTTGTGTAGGGTGGTTAATTAATCTACAATCTTACAAATGTAGCACTGCTCACTAATATTTTTTCTTTTAAAAGAGAGGAATTCAATTTCCAATTTTGCATACTAGCTAGAGTGAAGTACTCCCTCCGTTCCAAATTATAAGACGTATTGACTTTTCTAGATACATTGCTTTTAGTATATATCTAGACACAATGTATATCTATGTGCGTAGCAAAAACTACGTATCTAGAAAAGCCAAAACATCTTATAATTTGGGACGGATTGAGTAATTGCTTGGCGAATGTTACAGACTTGCAGTTAGGAAAGATCCATCCACTTATCTGTATCTAGGGTTCATACTTCTTTCCACACAAAAAATTCCTAAACATTCGTCATCAGTTTACCATCTTTCACATTTTCTTAGATCTTCTCATACGTGAATACTCGTTCAAACAAACGCGCGGCCCACTACCTGATCGAGTTGAATCGATCTAATTAATCGAACAGCGTACCTGCTCCGTTGAGCTGCATTTGACAGCTGTAAGAACAGGTTGCAGAGGCAGAGCTCAACTAGGAGCCAAGAGGTGTGCACATCCTGGCTCCTCCGAGGAGGGGATCAGCAGACAGCAGCAGCCTTGCCGTGGGGATTGTGGAGCGTGGCGACGGCGCAATTGAGGTCGAACCGGGGCAGTGGCAGCGTGGAGTTCATCAGCGCCTCAGCGGGGTGAATGGTAACGCGCATGGCATGCAACTCTCCAGATGGTCGCCGGCTGGACGCCGTCGGGGATGAGTTACCAGAGAGGGCGGGAGCTCGACGGCGGCCATGGCAGGGTTGTGCGGGCGACAGGAAGAAAAGTCTTTTTACCCCCTCCGACCGACAATGCGCGGAGTGTAATTTCCCTCATCCTCAATATAAAATCAAATGTTAGTTAACTTTGAAAACGGTAACGCTCGCCTTGGGTAGTGTTTAGTTCTCAAATTTTTTCAAGATTTTTCGTCACATCGAATTTTTGACGCATGCATGAAACATTAAATATAAATAAAAAATAAAACTAATTACACAGTTTAGACAAAATTCACGAGACGATTCTTTTAAGCCTAATTAGACTATGATTGGACACTAATTGTCAAATAACAACGAAAGTGCTACTGTACCGTTTCGCCAAAAAAATCGCCAACTAAACAAGCCCTTGGGGCATCCGTCCGTTCGGACGTGGCGCGCGCTACCGGTCCAAGAACGCTTGCTCTCTCGCTAAAATCTCTCTCCCACTCTCCATCGAGAGTCATCTCTTCCACTCGGCTCATTCCTTTCGAGGCAGATAAGGCCTGCCGCTGTGCCCCTGCCCGACCACCGCCGGCCATGGTCAAAACCAAAATTTTATTACGTTTTTTATATGGTCTTGTTCGGCTTACCCCATGTTCGATTTATTCGGCTTCTTTTTTCAGCTGGAACAGTGTTTTTCTCTCACAACAATTTAGCCGGAACAATGTTTTTCAGCCAGTTTCAGCCAAATTTCAGACCAGCGAACGAGGCCTATAAGGTTTAGACGGCTGTTTTAGGATGGCACAACGTCAACAGCAGAGCTCAAACAAATTTTATTAAAAATATAAATACTTTAACAAAAATCTAAATATTATTTAATTTTGAAAAAAAAATGCAATTAAGAATCTTGAAATTAGGTGAAAAAACTGAAACAGGTACTTGTCAGAGCTAAAACCAAAATTTTATGATTTTTTAAGATTTAAACTAGACTTTAGAAATTCTGCATAACTTTTCTATGATATTTTCTCTATGCTCTGTCTTTATGTTTGACATTTTGAACGTGTGAAGAGATAGGAGCAGGTAGGTCATTTCAATGAGAAAACAATGGAGAAAATATAAATTTCATGCGTATGTGAAATGACGGAAAAAAATACTAAAATACCGATTCAAAATTTTCAAAGACATGGAATGGCATCAAACTAATGGTTGAAGATGCGATGATCACTCCAATGAGTCAGGGATTTGAAGGGGGGAAACTGGGTCTATTTGGATGTTATGGTTTTTTTTAAGAAAATGTAGTATAAAAAAACTAGTTTTAGGAGGAGAGATGTGAAAAACTATAGTTTAGAAAAAAGAGATATAAAGTGAAGCTTTTAAAAGTCTAAAAGACTACAGTTTTTTAGTAATACCATAGTTTTCAAAACTACAAAGACCTTTACGTCCAAATAGCTTATAGGTCTCAAAACCATGGTATTTAAAAAAAACAAAATACTTTACATCCAAACAAGACATAATAAGTATTAAACTTTGTTTGTCTTCGATAGAAATGAACTTCTCTGTCTAAAAATTTGTACGAGAACACAAACGGTTTTTATTTAGAGGATTTGATGATGATGACGATGCCTTTTACTGGTCCAGAAGAGGAGAAAGAGACAACAGTCAAAGCCCAATAGAGCCTCAACCTTAACAAGACGAGTTTTAGTAAGCTTGTCGCCTTAAGCTTGGGCTCCGCTAGTTAAAAGAGTTGAGCTCAGCCTTAGAATCATCTAAGCCTTATAAGGTTAACTTGTTTGTGATTCGAGCTAAGACGAGACAAACACGGGTAATTGGTGATCAACTCTAACATTTGCTTACCAAAGTCTATCTTGTATAATTGGGCTTCAGTTCTGCTAAAAGGCCATGTTTGGTCAGATTTCTGCTGGCTCCTACTTCGACTCCAGCTTTAGTGCATTGTTGAGTACCGTTGAATCTACTTTGTACAGTAACATTAAGGCCTTATTTGGATTTACCTCAATCCACCGTACCCAGCACATGTGGATTGATGTGAATCCAACTACATCCAAACAATGCCTAAAACGGCTCCAACTCTCATAAGTCTAGAAAGAACTATGGAGAGAAAAAAGTTTTCTCTGGCTCAAGCTACATTATTATCTTAGGGAGGATTTGGTTCAAGTTATGGGACGTCAAGCCACAACTAAAGCTGTCACACTACTGTTTGGTTATTGATTAAAAGTAGACAGTCACAGCTTTTACAGGTCATTTTCACCACAGTTGTGGTGCCCGATTCTGCCACCACCAAGTGTGGCGCTACAACCGAACAAACCCCTAGTTGTGGAGTTAGGCGCGCGATGTATGACAATACTAGGTTTTGAAGCTAGGATAGTACCAGATCTTGTTACAAATTGCAACGAGCAAAACGAGAATGGACCGAATCAAAGGGCCTGCTTGGTCTGCGACAAAATTTTGCCAAGCCAAAATTAGGTAAAAAAAATTTAACATAGATTTAACAAGTCAAATATGAGAGGCTAGCAAGTTTTGGTAACAAACCAAATAATAGTTAAAATTATTTCTTGCCAAATATTTGGCTTGACATAATTTAGAAGTCAACCAATCGTACCCAAAATTTTCTGGCTCATTTTTCAAATCAAAGTACCTGTATTCAAATTCGGGTTTTTGCAATTTGATTTGCTTTGTTACTCGAAATGCTTAATTCCAAGACAGCAGACATGGGTGGGCGTTAGGTGTGTTTTATCTTCGTCGGGTGTGTGTTACCTTTATGTGTACTTAGTGTAATTATCGCCTGTACTGCTGTATTTGGGTTTTTGTGTCGGTTTTCCATGCAGGTCCGGTTTCCCTCCTTCCATTTTTTGCGTTAAAAAAAAAAGAAGAAGATAAAGACGGCCTTACCAGCGTGTGCTGCGGCGACGACATCTCCACGCGTGTCCCCCACGAACAGGTGCACCCGCCGGCTGGAGTTGGCATGGGCAGAATAGAAGTCGTCTAATGCCATGGAGACGCAGCTGAGGCTCTTCCTCCCCGCCTCGCTCGTCAGGTCCAGCACCACGCCGACTCGCACGGCGGCCGCCGGTGGCAGCTCGGAGGCGGAGGCGGAGGCGGACGAGAGCACGAGGAGCAAGTGGAGGAGAGCAAGGCCGCGTGGGATCATGGACCGTAGTACCATTAGCTCACACTCAACCAACTAGTCGCAGGATCGGAGTTGCAGAGCCGCAGACGCATCGTATTAATTTATATACAGTAGCCACGCGTTTCAAGTATTTCAATTTCAACGAGAGCTAAAATCTCCCAGAAAATTCGAACTTATACCGTAGCCACGCGCTTTAGAATTCCAGCAATAGTTGAAAGTTCCCTCGAATTCAAATCTATAGCGGGGCCGGGGGAGAACGCTGCAGCGGCGCTATCAAGATGAAATCGATAAGAAGATGAAAAATTGGACCACCGCTCCTCTCCTCCTGAGCGGCTTCTTCGCAGGAGCTACAACCGAAGCCGTTTTGGAGCCACTCCAAAATAACGTGTCTCCTCCAAAAATGACTCCGACTATTCTATTTTTTACTAGAAAAACAGCTCATCTAATAAAAATTTTGGTATAGCTCCTCCGAAGGAGCCAGAGCTAGAAAGGAGCTCTATCAGCCCTGATAACAAGCAAAGAGTAGCATCACCCTTAAATATACTCTTGGCCGGAGCTTTACGTGATTACGTCGGCTTGTTTTCATTGGTAGTGTTTTACGTGATTACGTCGGCTTGGTTTCATTTGTAGCGACACTACCACCCTTTGACCACAGCTGTAGGGTTTGTTTCCCAAAGCTCCACCGTTAGTTCCAATTCTTTAGTAAACCGGATTCTTTGCTTTTAAGGTACAAAATAAGAACTAAAAAACCTCTATTTTACAGTACCTTGTACTGTAGTAATCAAGGAGTTGGAGCGCAGCCAAAATGGCCTTAGCAACGGTGCGTAGAGTATTCCTTTTCATGCCCATACACCGGTGAATTTTCAACGCTCTGGATAAAAATCTTCCAGTAGGACTGTAGGAGTATAACCTGTTGATCATTTCCATCAATTTCAAGTCCTTATTATGATTCCTTTTATGAGAAAAAATGTCTAATGATTTACATTCTTTCATTTCTAATCCTGAACGTTCTCGTTGGACTTTCCACGGAATCAGCGACCAACAAGAAAGCCAGGGTAAGCAGAACAGGACCGATCCTAATTTAAATGATTCGGGGCAGAGAAATGCATGAGATAAATAAAGAAATATCACCAGCCAATGGAAAATAAAATCGGCGACAAATGAGCTTGCATCCTTCGGTGATTCAGCGCAGTTCAGCCTCGCTTCTATAACCTACTCCCTGAACTTGCGAAACGAAAAATGCTTTCCCAGATTGTCTATTTGAACACCTTTGCATGATCATATTGTTCGAATCGGAAAAAGAAAAGAAAAAAAATCCTTCAATCAAACTTAAAACGCACCGTAACATCTTCAGTACCGACCAAGCAGTAACATGCTGCCAAGCTTCCCACCAGTCGGCCCAGCAGCCAACACTTCCCTCGACCACGCCCGCGAGCGGCCGAGTCGAGCGCCATCGATTTCCCAAAGGCCGAAGGCGTTGGTGTTAGCTAAATTGTTGCACCATTTTGTATAAACTTTGTTCATCATCTGCATTAGTCAGGTTAGCGGGTAGCGCGTGGCTGGAGGCGTGCTCGGCCCACGATGCAGCCCGGTTGGGTCTGTTTGTCAGTGCCATGGCGTGTGACGCTGCACGTAGCGCGCATCGCGGTGAAACGGCATTGCGCACGGCACGCGGCATGGCGCGGGGACTCGGAGGTTGTTCCGAGATTCCAGTGTTGCGTTGTGTAAACAAAAGGGCAACGAGATGATCCGAAAGAGCTGCGACAGTTCTGTAGCGCATATCTCTCTCTCGTGTGTTTTCGCGTTTTCATCTATCTCGCTCTCGCCACGGTCACCGCGCCTCCGCCGTGCCGCCGCCAGCGTTCGCGTGTGTCTAGGGCATCGTCTGGCTCCAACAAGTGGTATCAGAGCCGCGGGTTGCCGAGGGGGAGGCGTGTTGTGGTGGTGAAGAGTTGCTGAAGACACCGGGTGGAGTAGTTCACCGGATCGGAGGAGAAGGAGGCGTGAACGCTATCGCCGACATGGGTGAGCCGAGTGACAAGGAGGTGATGGAGCGGGCGTTCATTCAGGCGGTCGGAAATCGAGTGTGGCCGATGTTGACCCGCACCAATTACTAGGAGTGGTCCTCGCATGTGCAGTGCAATCTCGAGGGTATGTTTCTCTGGGACGCGATTGAATCTGACAAGGTAGAGAAGCGTCGGGATCGGCTGGCTCTTGGAGCCATGATCCGAGGCATGCCACAGGAGATGAATTCCATGCTCCTGAACAAGAAGACGACGAAGGGGGCATGGGAGGTGGTCAAGACGATGCGTCTTGGAGCAGATCGCGTCAAGGAGGTGAACGCCCAGAAGCTGTTGGCGGAGTTCGAGTCAATCTCGCTCAAGCCAGGAGAGACCATCGATGATTTCACCATCCGCATCACCAAGCTCGCCACGGATTTGCGTGGCCTCGGGGAGAACAGCATCGACGACTCGCGCGTCGTGAAGAAGTTCCTCCAAGTCATTCCATCGCACTACAATCAAGTGGCGGTCACGATCAAGATGTTTTGTGACATGAAGACACTGACGATCGAGGAGCTTGTGGGTCGCCTCTAGGAAGCAGAAGATCGGTTTGGGCCCTCGGTGGAGCAGGTCACAGACAAAGTTGGTTGCCTCCTGTTGACGGAGGAAGATTGGGTGGCTAGGAACAAGAGTCGTATGCTACCGGACGCAACATCATCGTCAGGTAGCAAGGCCGGCGACCACTACATCAAGAAGGAGAGGTCCGGGGCGCACGGTGGCGGCGAAGCGCGTGACTCTAGTGTGAAGCTCACGTCGTTGGGCACTCCATGACGGAAAGGCAAGTGCTGCAAGTGTGGCATCTACGGGCACTTCGCGAAGCAGTGCAAGATGAAGGCGCCGAAGGAGGAGCGGCAGGAGGCCGCTAACCATGTTAACGCCGACACCGAACAGCCAGCGCTCATGGTGGCGCGAGTCTGCAATCTGGTGCAGACCACGACAATGGGTGCGCAGCGCATGTTCTTGAATCAGGAACACGTGTTCCCGACCGAGTACAATGAAGGGGCATGGGTGCAGGACACCGGCGCCACGAATCATATGACTGGGTGCCGGGAGTCACTAGCGAGCCTCGATGAGTCGGTGCGTGGCGCCGTGCGGTTTGGAGACGGATCCATTGTGGAGATCCACGGGATCAGTGCAGTGATGATCGTCGGGAAGAACCAGGATCACCGAGTGCTCACCAAGGTATACTACATCCCGTCCCTCAAATGTAATATTGTCATCCTTGGTCAATTGGAAGAAGGGGGTGCCACATCAAGATTGATGATGGTGTCCTGAAGGTGTTCGAGCTCCGCCATGTAGTGAACCAGCAGCGGGGCGTTCTGATCCGGGCAGAGTGGAGGAATCGCCTGTAAATCGTGAAGGTGAACCTGACCTCGCCCATTTGCCTGCTGACCAAGATGGACGAGGAGTGTAAGTGCAATCAAGCTCTAAGTGGGTTTTGGTGATGTTGAATACATAATTAAAGGACTAATGGCTTTGACAAGTGTTCGACAATATATCTTTAATCGTGGGTGCAAAGAAACAAAAGAGGAGACCCCCAACTCGAATGGATGGCTTGCAACGGCTCCAAGAGCTAGTTTTTTTTTGAAATTGAGTTATAGGACAAGCCATACTATCAAGGGGGGTACTAATAGTGTGATGGGTGGAACCAAGTGCTCAAAACTCCATCTATATCTCAAATAATCCCAGCCGCAACAAGCCAGCCGAGCTGAATTCTTATCTGCTCTAGCCTGCGCGGAACCTCCGTGCTCAGGTGCGGAACCTCTGCGGTGCGGAACCACCGCGTCCTGACGCGGAGGCTCCGAGGTCTGTCTCGACCCGACCATTTTGTGGGTGACGGTGGGGGGTATTTATACTCACCCCTTCGCCCCCAACGGTTATCTTCTTCATAAACTCATTCACTCCGAATAGAAGCTCTCTCTCTCTCAAGCTCAGTGCATCCCAACTCCCTTGCTCAAGATCTCCATGATTCCTTGAGGGATTTGACTCTAGAGAGTGTGAGAAAGCTTGAGAAGATTCTTCTCCTTTGTTCTTGTGCACTTGGTGAAGCCCTAGCCGCTTGGTGTGTTCATTACTCTTGGAGCTTGGCTTCTAGACGGCTAGCGGTCGCCCGGTAGCTCCCAATCCGCTGTGGTTGAGCATCGGGACGTTTGTATTACCCTTGGTGACTTAGTGGAATCCTCCAATCCATTGCCTTGGTGATAGGTTGGAGAAGAGGAGCGAGTTGAAAGAGACTCCATAGCCTTTGTGGCTAACCTCAACAATGTGGACATAGACAAGCCTTTGTGACGAGTTGAACCACGGGATAAATCCTTATGTCCTCTGTGATTGCTGTTGTTGTTGCTATTACTTGTGATTTGAATTGATTTTTAGGGTTTGCATTCGATCTATGAATCCCCCATCCTCTAGGTGCAACCGATAGTTTGGATAGCTCAACACACTCCCTAGGAAGGATGGTATTACATTCGATCTATTTTTCATTCGTTAAATTCCACAGTAGATCGATTTCTTACTCTGATCCCGGAGGTTCCACGCTTTGCCCTAGAACCTCCACGCTCAGGCCCGTAGGTTCCGCGTTCTGACTGGTTTTGTGAAGTTGATTAAATTTTAGAAAAAGGCCTATTCACCCCACCCCCCCTCTAGGCCACTTGCCAGATCCTTTCAATTGGTATCGGAGCAGGTTTGCTCATGATAGCACTTAACCGTGTGAGGAAATGGCAAGTCCTAGAGAAAGGGTACCGGAGGAAGATGGAGATGACCACTTTGAGGATGTTCCTAGTGAAGAGGAACCCAAAGCTTTTGAGGATGATCCCATAGCAGCGCTTGAGCAACTTCCAAAGCTTAAGCTTGGTGCTAAGGGATCCTCCAAGGGAGACAAACAAAGGGACAAGAACAAGAACAAGGAGAAGAAGAAATACAAAGCAAGAAGAAAGATGCGATCAAGCCCACAACCAAGCAGCAAGTCGAAGAATGGAGATGATGATGATGAGTACTATGCTCAAAGGCTACTAAAGAGGACACTCAAGTCCAACATCAAGAGATCATATTCGAGTGTATCATTTAATTATGATTCTGAAATTTGCCTACTAACACTCACATCAACATACCCGCGGGCAAGTTACCCCAATTTGATGGGACTAACTTTGCCAAGTGGAAGCATATGATGAAGGCTTATCTTATTGGACTCCATTCGAAGATGTGGAATATTGTGTGTGTAGGTTTTGAAGATCCTGTTGATCCCAAAAATCCCACACCAAGAGAGATTCGCATGATACACCGCAATGCTCAAGCTATTAGTGCTCTTCTAAGTGCATTAAGCCCGAAAGAGTACAACAAAGTGATTGGTTTGGAGATTGCTAAGGAGATTTAGGACACCCTTTATCTTGCATATGAAGGGGTTAGTAAGGTAAAGAAGTCCAAGATTGATCTATTGATGGCTCAACTCAATAGGTTTGTCATCAAGGATGGAGAAGGCCCTCAAGAGATGTTTGATAGATTGATGGTGATAGTTGGCAAGATTAGAGGCTTGGGTGGGGATAACTTGGATGATCATCATGTTGTAAAAGTGACGCTGGATGCATTTGCTCCAAGAAACCCAACTCTTGTGACATTGATTAGAGAGAAGAAGAGGTTTGAAGAGTTCACCCCTAGTGATGTCCTTGGAAGAATACTCACTCATGAGCTCATGGAGATGGAGATACAACAAAGGATGAAGTTTGGAGAACTAGAAGCAAAGATGGAGAACTTAAAGGTCAAGGAGGTAGCTCTCAAGGCAAACAAATCAAACAAGGCCTTCACCTCAAGGAAGCCGCCAAGATCAAGATCAAGCAAGGTTGAGATGGTTGATTCATCAAGTGACTCAAGTGATGATGAAGATGATGAAGTGTCTTCTAGTGAGATTGGTGATGTTGCTTTGTTCATGAGGAAGTACAAGAAGGGGCTGAAAAGAGAAGGGTACAAGTTTGTGAAGAGAAGGTTCCCCAATAAGCAAAAGAGAAAGTGCTATAATTGTAGAAGCACGGAGCATTTTATTGCCAATTGTCCTTATGAAAACAAAGAGGACAAGAAAGACAAGAAGAAGCACTACAAGAAAGATGACAGGACCCAACACAAGAAGAAGAACTATTCAGGTCAAGCTCATATTGGTCATGAATGGGATTCAAATGATTGAAAGGTCCTAATGGCTAGAGGGGGGTGAATAGCCTAATAAAAATTTCTACAACAACACTTAACAAAATGGTTAGACAATTATGAGGCGAAGCAAGTGTTGCACTAGCCTACTCAAAATGCAAGCCACCTACCACAATTCTAGTTTAGATAGTATCTATTCATACAATAGCTATGACACTACCCTATATTAGTGTGCTCTCAAAGGCTAACTAAAGCGCCACACCAACCAAGCAAACAAGCTCTCACAACTAGTTACACTAAAGAGCTTGACAACTATTTTGTGATAATGTAAGGAGAGTGATCAAGAAGGTTATACCGCCGTGTAGATGAAGGAACCAATCAATCACAATGATGAATAACAATGAAGACCAATCACCTCGGAATCAATGATGAACACAATGATTTTTACTGAGGTTCACTTGCTTGCCGGCAAGCTAGTCCTCATTGTGGCGTTTCACTCACTTGGAGGTTCACGCGCTAATTGGCTTCACACACCAAACCCTCAATAGGGTGCCACACAACCAACACAAGATGAGGATCACACAAGCCATGAGCAATCCACTAGAGTACCTTTTGGCTCTCCGCCGGGGAAAGGTCAAGAACCCCTCACAATCACCACGATCGGAGCCGGAGACAATCACCACTCTCCGCTCGACGGTCCTCGCTGCTCCAAGCCGTCTAGGTGGCGGCAACCACCAAGAGTAACAAGCAAAATCCGCAGCGAAACATGAACACCAAGTGCCTCTAGATACAATCACTCAAGCAATGCACTTGGATTCTCTCCCAATCTCACAAAGATGATGAATCAATGATGGAGATGAGTGGGAGGGCTTTGGCTAAGCTCACAAGGTTGCTATGTCAATGAAAATGGCCAAAGGTGTGAGCTTCAACCGGCCATGGGGCTTAAATAGAAGCCCCCATAAAATAGAGCCATTGTACCCCTTCATTGGGCACAACGTGGGCTGACCGGACGCTCCGATCAAGTTGACCAAATGCTGGACCTCAGCGTCCGGTCGCCCGACGACAACCACGTGTCCTGATTTCAATGGTCACTTGAGTTGACCGGACACTGCGCTATTACTAACCGGACACTCAGCTTCTAGCGTTCGGTCGTTTCCAGTAAGGTTTCAGAAACAACTTTCTTTGACCGGACGTGTCCGGTCATGCTTGACCAGACCCTGACAGCGTCCGGTCACACATTGACTTTCATCAGCGCTGTCCGACAATAGGACCAGACCCTGGACCTCAGCGTCCGGTCAGTTCAAGACCCAGCGTTCGGTTGTATGACCGACGTCAGTGTCTTTGCTATCACACTTGACCGGACACGTCAGTCCCTCTGAGACCAGCGTCCGGTCACTTAGTGACTAGCAAGACTAACTTCTTTTTATCTCTAACTTCTTCACCCTTGCTCAAATGTGCCAACCACTAAGTGTATCACCTTGTGCACATGTGTTAGCATATTTTCACAAACATTTTCAAGGGTGTTAGTATTCCACTAGATCCTAAATGCATATGCAAAGAGTTAGAGCATCTAGTGGCACTTTGATAACCGCATTCCCATACGAGTTTCACCCCTCTTAATAGTATGGCTATCAAATCTAAATGTGATCACACTCTCTAAGTGTCTTGACCACCAAAACAAAATAGCTCCTATGGTTTATACCTTTGCCTTAAGCTTTTTGTTTTTTTCTTTCTTCTTTCCAAGTCCAAGCACTTGATCATCATCATGGCATCATCATCACCATGCTATGATCTTCATTTGCTTCACCACTTGGAATGTGCTACCTATCTCATGATCACTTGATAAACTAGGTTAGCACTTAGGGTTTCATCAATTTACCAAAACCAAACTACAACTTTCAACGATGATAGCTTAAGTGAAGAAGAAACAAAGAAAGTTGCAACCATTGCTATCAAGAAGCATTCTTCTTCACCAAAGCTCTTCACCAACTTGACTGATGATGAGGAGAGATCTACACTCTTTTGTCTCATGGGCAAAGGAGAAAAGGTAAAACCAAAATCCAAGCCTAAACCCTCTCCTCCATCTAGTGATGAATCTGACATAGACTCCAGTGATGATGAAATAAACAACTTGGTAAGTAAAATGGATAAAAAATCTAAGAACTTCATAGCCAAGGTGGTAGATGAATTAGAGAGAACTCAAGCTACTCTTGTCAAACAAGAGAAACTCTATGTTACTTGCAAGAAAGCTCTTGCATCGGAAAGAAGTGAGGTTGAAACTTTACGTTTGGAAATTGACCAAGCGGAAAGTGTCATAGCTACCCTAAAGGATGATCTAAATACTCTTTAAGAAAAGAATAATGCCCTCAAGACAAGAAATGAGGAGTTTGAAGTGCAATTTAGCATCCTTTGGGATAAAACCTCACATCCTACGAAGGCAAGTGAGATATCTAATGCATCTACTAGCAAGGGTTGTGATAGATCCTATAATATTGATTTAGAAGCTTGTGCTACTAACCTTGCTAATATGGAAGCTATGAAGAAGGAAATTACAAGACTCAACAATATCATAGCTAGTGGGTGCATGGATGATGCAAGCAAGAAGCCCAAGTTCATTCAAGGAAGACATCCTTTTATCAAGGATGGTCTCGGCCACAAGAAGGGTGGCAAGACCAGTGAAAGGAAGATGGTGAATCAAGTGTCTTGCATCAGGTTTGAGAAGGAGACCATTGGAGAGGTGCAGCCAGTGCAGACCATAGAGGCTCCACGTAGAAACGCGGAGGTTCCACGCCCTGGAGGCTCCACACCAAAACATGGAGGTTCTGGGATCTGGCAGAACAGTGGTACCAACAAGATCAAGGCACAACCTCGATCATGATAGCAAGCTCCTAAAGCATCTAACACTCATGTACAGGTCAAGGAGAACACAATTATACCAAAGAGGAACAAGTATGCTTATAAACCCAAGACCCATGCACCCCATGAGAGCATGTCCTCTAGCTATGTGTTGAGACGCAACAACCTTAGTAAAGTTGTTGCCACGTATGTTGGGAATGAGCCTAGCATATATGTGAAAAGATCTCTGCTAATTGGGGACCTAAAATAAGGAACTAAACTTGTTTTGTAGGCATACTCCTCCGGTGGATCAAGTTGGGTGCTTGATAGTGGATGTACAAAGCATATGACCGGGGAGAAGAGTATGTTCTCATCTTATGCCCAAATGGAAGGTTCAAGTGAAAATATAGTATTTGGGGATAATTCAAAAGGATAAGTGCTTGGTGTCGGTAAAATCTCTATAACTGAAGATCATTCAATTTCAAATGTTTTACATGTTGATTTGTTAAGTTACAATTTATTGTCCGTATCACAATTATGTGAGATGGGCTATGATTGTCACTTTATGGATAAGGGTGTGACCACCATTAGAAGGGAGGATTCCTCTATTGTTTTTATGGGCCGCTTGAAGGGCAAGCTTTACCTAGTTGATTTCAACAAAAGTAAAGCAACACTTGAGACTTGTTTAGTGGCAAAATCTAGCATATGTTGGTTATGGCATCGCCAACTAGCACATGTGGGGATGAGGAACTTGGCCAAACTTCTAAGGGGGAACATATCCGTAGACTAATGAATGTTCAATTTGAGAAAGATAGGATATGTAAAGCATGCCATGCCAGAAAGCAAGTAGGGGTACCACACCCACTAAAGGGCATCATCACTACCTCAAGTCCATTAGAGCTCATCCACATGGATCTTTTTGGACCGGTTGCCTACGTTAGCATTGGTGGTAACAAATATGGTCTTGTTATTGTTGATGATTATTCTCGCTTCACGTGGGTGTTCTTTGTGTATGATAAGAGTGAAGTGCAAGGGAATGTGAAGACCTTCATTAGAAGAGCACAAAAGGGAGTTTAGGCTACCTATCAAGAAGGTGCGAAACGACAATGGCACCGAATTTCGCAACACCAAAGTTGAAGAGTTTCTTGATGAGGAAGGCATCAAGCATGAATTCTTGGCTCCATATACCCCTCAACAAAATAGGGTGGTTGAGAGGAAGAACCGCACTCTTATTGACATGGCAAGAACAATGCTTGATGAGTACAAGACTCTAGACAACTATTAGGCCAAAGCAATCAACATCGCTTGTCATGCTATCAACCGCCTCTATCTTCACAAGTACTATAAGAAGACTTCATATGAGCTCCTAACCGGTAACAAACCCAAGGTGTCGTACTTTAGAGTATTTGGGTGTGAATGTTTCATTCTTAACAAGAAGCCCCGAAGCTCTAAATTTGCACCTAAGATTGATGAAGGATTTCTTCTTGGTTATGGTCCAAACGAGCACGCCTATCGGGTTTTCAATCTTTTGACCAGAAGAACTAAAATCACGGTAGATGTGACGTTTGATGAATCTAATGGCTCTCAAGTGGAGCAAGTTGATCTAGATGTTGTAGGAAAAGAAGAGCCACCTTGTGAAGCAATCAAGCAAATGGCCACAGGTGATGTGAAGCTACTGAAGAAGAAGATCCTCCACTCCAAGCTTCAACACCATTCCAAGGGCCAACTGCTGTTCTCGGTCATATGGACATGTAGGACGCAGAGGCTCTGTGCCTGAACATGGAGGCTCTAGGGCCTAGAGGTTCCACACCAGGACGCGGAAGCTCCAAGGTTTGGGGCAACAATCAGCAAGAAGATAAACATATTGAAGCTAATGAGCCTCAAGCTGATGTTGATGATGACAACCAACCCCTATATCAACCTTCAAGCAGGACACCTCATCCAAGAGTGCATCAAAGTGTACAACGAGACCATCCCATTGATAACATCCTTGGGAGCAAAAGAAAGGGGGTAACAACTCTATCTCGTCTAGCAAATTTTTGCCAATTTTACTCGTTTGTTTCCTCCTTGGAACCACTTAAGGTAGATGAAGCTCTTAAGGATCTGAATTGGGTGATGGCTATGCAAGAAGAATTGAACAACTTCGAGAGAAATCAAGTGTGGGAGTTGGTGGAAAGACCCAAGACTAATATGATTGGCACCAAGTGGGTCTTCCGAAACAAGCAAGATGAACATGGTGTGGTGACAAGGAACAAGACAAGATTGGTTGCTCAAGGGTTCACTCAAGTTGAAGGGCTAGACTTTGAAGAGACCTTTGCACCAGTGGCAAGACTTGAAGCAATCCGAATGCTTCTAGCCTTTGCTATCCATTATGATTTCAAGCTATATCAAATGGATGTGAAGAGTGCTTTTCTCAATGGTCCACTCTCTGAGCTAGTCTATATGGAGCAACCACCAGATTTAAAGATCCTAAGCATCCTCATCATGTCTACAAACTCCATAAAGCACTCTATGGGCTTAAGCAAGCACCAAGAGCATGGTATGAATTCCTTAAGGAATTCTTGCTCAAGCAAGGCTTTGAAATAGGCAAAGCCGACACTACTCTCTTCACAAGAAAGATTAAGAATGATATATTTGTGTGCCAAATATATGTCGATGACATAATATTTGGTAGTACTAACCAAACTTTTTGTGAAGAATTTAGTAGGATTATGACAAAGAGGTTTAAGATGTCTATGATGGGTGAATTGACGTTCTTCCTCGGATTTGAAGTCAAGCAATTGAAGGAAGGGACATTCATATGTCAAACAAAGTACACAAGAGATATACTCAAGAAGTTTGATATGGTGAATGCCAAGCCCAACAAGACACCTATGCCTATAAATGGGCACTTGGACTTGGATAAAGATGGAAAAGCCATTGACCAAAAGGTATATCGTTCCATGATTGGCTCCCTACTTATGTGCATCTAGGCCAGATATTATGCTTAGCGTGTGCATGTGTGCTAGATTTCAAGCTAACCCAAAAGAGTGCCATCTTATGGCCGTTAAGAGAATCTTGAGATATTAGTACACACTCCTAACTTTGGCTTGTGGTATCCTAAGGGCTCCAATTTCAATCTATTTGGGTATTCGGATTCTGATTACGCTGGTTGCAAAGTAGAAAGAAAAAGTACATTGGGAATATGTCAATTCCTTGGATGGTCCCTAGTGTCTTGGAGCTCTAAGAAGCAAAATTCTATAACCCTTTCCACTGCTGAAGCTGAGTATGTGGTCGTTAGTGCATGTTGTGCCCAACTACTTTGGATGAAGCAAACCCTCAATGATTACGAATGTCGCTTTACCAAAATCCCACTTTTGTGTGTTAATGAAAGTGCCATAAACCTTGCAAACAATCCCGTAAGCCACTCAAGAACTAAGCACATAGACATCATTCATCATTTCTTGAGAGACCACAAAACCAAAGGAGATATCGCAATTCACCATGTGAGCACCGAAAAACAACTAGCCGATATCTTCACAAAGCCCCTCGACGAGTCAAGGTTCTATGCTTTAAGGAGTGAACTAAATATACTTGACTCTCATAACATGGTTTGAAATCGTGTACACCTCTGTTTGTTGCTTTATGTTGCAACTAGTGAGGCTTGCAAAATTTTCATAAGTGTTTCTAAATGTTGGTTCTTATGTCCAATCTTGTCTCTAGTATCTATTGTTATGTACTTGTCGGGGACCAATACTAGGGTACTCAAAGAAGAGGAGTTAATACCGATCAACGCTAATTCATCAGAGCGATCAAGAACACGACTACATTTCCCAGTAGGCCCTGCCTTGTCCAAACCACCAAGGTCACAGGCTCCATTTCATCCAATCATCTGACCCCCGAGGGTTGGGAATGCCTCACGCTAACCCCCGAGGGTTGGCTCTGCCTCGCCGAACATCTGAGAGCTGGCTCTGCCTCACCCGACGTCTGAGGACTGGCTTCGCCTCGCCTGACGTCTGAAGGCTGGCTCCGCCTCACCTGATGTCTGAGGACTGGCTCTGCTTTGTCCAACCCCCGAGGGTTGGCTCCATCTCACCCGATGTCTAAGGACTAGCTCCGCTTCGCTTGATGTCTGAGGACTAGCTCCACTTCACCCGATCCCTGAGGGTTGGCTCTGCCTCGCCTGACGTCTGTGGACTGGCTTCGCTTCACCCGACCCCTGAGGGTTGGCTCCACCTTGCCCGATGTCTATGCACGACTCCTTCCTAACTATGCATGCAGATAAGGTAGGGCACTCAAGTCAACCGCAATACCGAGGACCATACCCTACACGCCTATAGGAAAGTACCATCAGGATATGACAAGAAGGGCACTTTGAGAGCTTCCAGGCATGTCAGAGCCCAAACAGTGTTGTAGGCGCCAATATTTGTCTTACAGTGTTGTGGGCGCTGTCATTTGCCTTCGGGCACAAATACTGACAAAAGCTCACGACAACCACTATGGTCCAGGCGAAAACTCACATCACCTACAGTAACGGATGTGTGGTCACTATGCCGTCTGCTCCCTGGCCACAGATCAGCACCCTGGTCTGCCACGCCGCCCGCTAGGATGGGATGGGACATGACAACTTTCTGACAATGCCAGGACATGGCATCATCAGTGGACAGATGCCCAACACAGCCCTATCAGGATTAGCAGACATGCACCTAGCGTGGAGCTATCCCTGACTCCGCCTACCATGTTAGCAGGGCCTGCACAGAGGAAAAGGAGGACCCAACATCTTTGAAATACCTCCTTTGCCTCTGTTTTTTCTCCCATCTATAATCTCTGCTCTCCTTTGGCCTATAAAAGGGAAGGTAGGGCACCCCACTAAGGGGATTGATTCAACACATCACGTATCACGTCACACATAGCTGAGCAGCAACCAAGTTCTCAGCAACCATTTGACCTTTCCATCATAGACTTGGAACATGTCCTTCTCTCGCCCGTTTGTAACCTCTACTATGAACTTTTCAGTGCTAATAACATGAGCAGCAGCCATGAACTAGACATAGGGACATTCTACTCGAACCAGTATAAACCTTGTGTCTTTTTTAGCACACCATCTAGGCTAGACGCGTAATAAACAAATTTACTCATTGGTGTTTACTCGAAACACCAACAGTTGGTACGCTAGGTAGGGGACTTTGTGCGTCCTGACATTAACATTAGGCCACGGATGGCTAGTCATAGCATCAGCTAGGTCCTGGGTGCACACATGCGCTTTGGGGACCTAGACTTCATCATTATGGTAGGAGGAGAGTTGGCATTGGCTCATGCCGCCGTCCAACATCTCCCCTCCGTTGGCCTCAACTACGGGAGGCTTGAGCTCTAGCTCGGCGCCTCCCTAGGACCCTAGCCATCTAGGGAGGACCCGCACCGCCTCACCTTCTCTTATGCCAATGACATGGCACTGCTCGCCGAAGGGGAACCCCTCTCTCTGAAACACCTCATACGCAGCGCCCCGACAGTGCTTCCGTTTGGTCTCCGCAACGCCGCGGCGACCATTAGCCACCTTGTGGCACAACGCATGATTCTACCTCCCACGAATGATGAATTCATGGGGGTGATCTAACACATCATGGAATCTTTCCATGACCTCCTAACAGAGGAGCTAGAGTCACCCTCTGGCTCTGACTCTAGCAGGGGGAGTCATCACCCCTCTCATGATTGCTTCAAGACGGGTACCCCTAAGGGACACATCGAAAGCATCGTTGAGGGGGAGGCTACCCCAACAAATGACCTTGACAACAAGGCCGAGAGGGAGACAGTGGCCCCACCTCACATGTAGGTGGAGCAGCTAAAAGCCCCACACCGAGAGATTGAGGAAGCGCGACTCCAGCTTGAGCAGGAATGTGTGGAGCTCGATCAGGAGATCGAGCGCCGCTGAGACGGTGGGCGCGCACGCGCCATGGCCTGCGATGTGAACTGGAGGATCATCACGGAAGATGAAGCCCACCCTCACTTTGCCCAGGCAAGCCAGAACATCGCCGCTGCGGTGGCTTTGCTCCATGGTCTTCTAGAGGCCATGACGCCCGAGGATCATCGGGCCCACCACGAGATTCGCATGCTACTCAAGCATGCGGCTACGTAGCAGGCCAAGAGCTCGTTGTCTCGACGATGCAAGCTCGATGCTAGCCAACACACACTCTCCGAGCACCCTAGCAAGGACACATCGGTCCACCAGGTGCCACAAGGAGACAGGCAGCGCGCCATGGTCCCGATACATCAGCGTCTCGGCCGCAACCATGACGCACGCGACACCCTCGATGCTCGCAGGCATTCCCACAATGACCCAAGAGAGGGAGCTAGCCATGGCTATCACCCTCGCCATGGTAGACGCTATGACAACGGCGAGGACCGAAGCCCAAGCCCCGCCAAGGTACCAGCCACCAATGCTGCCTTCCCGCTAAGGTACCAGCCACCAACCAACATCCCAAAGTACTCTAGGGAGACAAACCATGGACTATGGCTCAAGGATTATCGGCTTGCCTACTAAGCCAGTGATGCAGATAATAACGATTTCATTATCCACAACCTTCCACTGTTCTTGGCCGATTCGGCACGAACATGGTTGGAACACCTGCCATCCAACAGAATCCAGAGTTGGGCGGACCTAAAGGAGATCTTCATGGGGAACTTCCAAGGCACATACAAGCACCTTGGGAACCCATGGGACCTCAAGAACTACCGATAGAAGGTCGGTGAGACCCTCCGTGGGTACATCCAGTGTTTCTCCCGGCAGTGCAACGAGCTACCTAATGTTGCCGACGCCGATGTTATAGGAACTTTCTTGTCCGGGACCACATGCGAGTCTCTAGTTCACAAGCTAGGATGCAAGGGCCTATGAACCACCCAGGAACTCCTAGACATCGCCACTAGCCATGCCTCGGGTGAAGAAGTAGTTGGAGCGATCTTTGACCGCCTCAAAGGTAAGGCGAGACGGGACGAGGATGCCGACAAAGGCACCTCCAATTGTCCCGCTAAGAAGAAGAGCAAGCAACAGTGCAAGGGCTCTCTCGTGGTTGCCGCAGACTGCAGGGGTGGTCGGAAGCCTGCGGAGGGCACTTCGAACCACTTTGAGAAACTGCTCGAGGGACCATGTCTGAACCATGCCTTTCCCGTTAAGCATTTGTACAAGGACTGCGGCCTCATGAGACGGTTCTTGTCTGGAGGCTCAAACAAAGGGGAGCACGGGAAGGACACTGACCTGACCATGGACGACGCCGAGGGGAAAGACAATGGCTTTCTAACACCGAATGGCTGCCTCATGATCTTCGGAGGGTCGGCGGCCTATGACTCCAAGCACCGCCAGAAGGTCACACGCCGTGAGGTCTATATGACTGAACTAGCCACGCCTGCCTTCCTCCGGTGGCTAGAGTCTGCCATAACCTTCGACCAGACCAACCACCTAGAGAGCATCCCGCAACCGGGGAGATATCCGCTCGTGGTTGACCCAATCGTCGGTACGAAGCGGCTCACCAAGGTACTAATGGATGGGGGCAGCGACCTCAACATCATGTATGCCGAGACGCTCGACGCCATGGGCATCGACCGAGCATGCGTCTGGCCGACCGGTTGTAAGGTCGAGATGGCGGACTAGAGGGGGGTGAATAGTCCTTTCTAAAAATAATCGCATCGGCTAACCGAAACAAGTGCGGAATTAAAACTATCGGTCTAGCCAAGACTACACCCCTCTATTTATGTTCTCTAGCACCTTCCAAAGATACTAATTAAGCAACAAAGGTGTCGGGCTAGCTAGAGCTCACCTAACCAATTCTAGAAGCAAGATCACACAAACCTATGCCACTAGTACTTCAAGCAACAAGGGAGCTCCTACACAAGCTAGTAAGCAAAAGCACAAAGCCACCTAAGCTCACTAGCAATGCTCAATAACAAGGCAACCACTGCCAAGTTAGAGAGCGCAATTACTTAGCTACACAAACTAAGTAATGTGACTAACAAGGTTACACAAACCAAATTAGCCACGCAAGGGAGCTATTTCTATGCTACACAAGCAAGAAGGTAACTAGTAAGCTACACAAGCTAACTAATTACAAGAGCAACTACACAAGCACAATGTATATGAAATATAAATACAAGCTTGTGAAAGGGGATTGCAAACCAACGGGAAGAACAAGGTTGACATGGTGATTTTCTCCCGAGGTTCACGTGCTTGCCAACACGCTAGTCCCCATTGTGTCGACCGCTCACTTGGTGGTTCGGCGGATAATTGGCATCACCCACCAAGCCCGCATGTCAGGTACCACAAGAACCTACCCTGAAAGTGAGGGTAGCTCAATGACACGCTCAACTAGAGTTGCTCTTCGCAGCTCCCGCGGGACGAGCACAATGCCCCTCACAAAGCTCTCCTCCGGAGCACGCACAAGCTTCTTGCGGGCTTCGATGGAGACCACCACCAAGCCATCGAGGAGGTGGCAACCTCCAAGAGTAACAAGCACCACCAGCTTACAACTCGATCACCTAGTGCCACTCGATGCAACCTCATGATGCAATCACACTAGAATCGCTCTCTCACACAATCGGATGATCACTATCAAGCATATGTGAGATGGAGGGCTCCCAAGCA
Source organism: Miscanthus floridulus (assembly GCF_019320115.1). Classification (NCBI taxonomy): domain Eukaryota; kingdom Viridiplantae; phylum Streptophyta; class Magnoliopsida; order Poales; family Poaceae; genus Miscanthus; species Miscanthus floridulus. The sequence continues at coordinate 23,234,121 of NC_089598.1, forward strand.
CTCTCAAGCATGGACACAAAGTCCCCCAAGGTGCTCAGCACTAGCCATGAGCGAGACCCCCTTCTATTTATAGCCCCACAGGCTAAACTAGCCGTTACCCCTTCACTGGGTGTTTTTGGGTTGACCGGACGCGCCGGTCATATCGACCGAATGTAGGACCTTAGCGTCTGGTCAATGGATGCTTGCCACATGTCACCTTCGTTCAACCTTAGTCACTTGATCTCAACGGTCAAGTGATGACTAGACATAGCTGCTCAAACTGACCGGACACAGTAATCCCAGCGTCCGGTCGTTTCTAGTAAGGTACCAATCACGAACGGACGCGTCCGGTCGGTCACGATCGGACACAGCGTCAGCGTCTGGTCCTTCTCCAACTTTTTTGTGTTGCCTACATCACCGTATGTTAGCCTGACCAGACACACCCTGCCAGCGTTCGGTCACTTCTAGCGCTAGCATTCGGTCAAAGACCGACGCCTGCACGCTCTCGGCCGCCACTGACCAGACGTAGGACCCTAGCGTCCGGTCACTGCATGACCAGCGTCCGATGCACTCTGTGAGACCCTATCTTTTCTGTATAGGGCGCCAGTGGCACCGTCGGACTGTCCACACTCTACGGGCAGACACTCCGCCGGTGGAGTTTGAACCCTTGCCTCCGTTCCTTCACCGAGTTGATCCACATCAACTCCAACTTCATCTCCTTTGTAAATGTGCCAATACCATCAAGTGTACACCACAATGTGTATGTATGTTAGCATTTTCACAAACCTTTTTCAAAGGATTAGCCACTCAACTTGCCACGCCACTCAATCCTAGCAATGATGCAAAGTTAGATCACTCGAGTGGCACTTAGATGACCGATATGCAAACAAGTTTGCCCCTCTTGATAGTATGGCCATCTATCCTAAACCCGGTCATCAACTTCTCTACACACCTATGACCGGTGAAATGAAATGCCCTAGGTTATACCTTTGCCTTGCACATTCTATTCCACCTCCTCCAATGTTGATGCAACACATGCACCAACATGATCAACAATGATATGATCCACTTCATATCATCACGTGATCATATTGGTTCATCGATGTTAACTTCACTTGGTTTTCACCGTTGCCTTCATCCATCGGCGCTAAGTCTTGCTCAAGCTTCACCGCCACGTGGTCCATCGCTCCAAAGCCTCCGACTTGCCCGTCATGCTTGCAACCAGTCCATCAAGCCAAGTCTTGTCTTGATCTTCTCCACCTTGATCATATGACTCAATGTCATGTCTCATGTGCAATGAGCTCCTTCATCATCACATGTGTGAGCTTTGCAACATCTCCAAGCCATTTTCACCTTCATGGCATAAGTTGCTCACACATATGTACCTGTGGACTAATCGCCTGTGTATCTCACATAAACACAATTAGTCCACCTAGGTTGTCACTCAATTACCAAAACCACACAAGGACCTTTCACCAGAGCACCTTTCCACAACATCGTGCCTGGAAAGTAGGCCATGCCGCTTGGGCAGATCGATCTACCCATCACCTTTGGGGGACCATCCAACTATAGGTCGAAGACCCTCACTTTCAAAGTGGTTGGGTTCCATGGAACCTATGACGCCATCTTGGGATGACCATGCCACACGAAGTTCATGGCCGTCCTAAACTACACCTACCTCAAGCTGAAGATGCCAGGCCTAGGAGGGGTCATCACCGTTGGCACCTCCTTTCAGCGTGCCTACGAGTGTGAAGTCGAGTGTTGCGATCACGCCACAGCGATTGTCGCCTCCGGAGAGCTCGCGGCCCTCAGGCAGGAGGTTGCCAAAGAGGCACCCGACCCCAAGCGGTCAGCCAGATCCTTTGAGCCAGCGAAAGGATCTAAGGAGGTCCTCATAGACCCCGGGAGCACCAAGGGCAAAATGGTGTGCATTGGTACCACACTTTACTCCAAATAGGAAAGCGCGCTCGTCAACTTCCTCCGCGCCAACAGAGACATCTTTGCATGGAAACCCTCGGATATGATGGGCATCCTGAGGGAAGTCGCCGAGCATGCCTTAAAGATCCACCTAGGCTCTAAGCAAGTGAAACAACGCCTATGTTGCTTCAACAAGGGGAAACACAGGACCATCGGCGAGGAGATCGAAAAGCTCTTGGCGGCCAAATTCATCAAGGAAGTGTACCACCCAGAGTGGTTAGTCAATCCCATTCTTGTATGAAAGAAGAATGGGAAATGGAGGATGTTTGTTGACTACATGGGTCTCAACAAGGCGTGCCCAAAGGATCCATTTCCTTTGCCACGCATAGACCAAATAATTGACTCTACCTTAGGGTGTGAAACCCTCTGCTTCCTTGATGTGTACTCCGGGTACCATCAAATCATGATGAAAGAGTCTGACCAGCTCGTGACATCTTTCATCACCCCCTTTGGATTGTTCTGCTATGTCACGATGTCGTTCGGTCTAAAGAATGCTAGGGCTATGTACCAACGTTGTATTCTCAAGTGTTTTGGGGACCTCATTGGGTGAACCGTTGAGGCCTACGTTGATGACATCATGGTCAAGTCCAAATGGGCTAACCACCTCGTAGCTGATCTTGAGCGAACCTTTGCGAAACTCCAAGTAAATGGCATCAAACTCAATCCCAAGAAGTGCATATTTAGAGTCCCAAGGGGCATGCTGCTTGGTTTCATTGTCTTCGAGCATGGCATCGAAGCCAACCTAGAGAAGATCTTAGCCATCACAAGGATGGGCCTGATTTAGAATGTTAAGGGAGTACAGCGAGTTATAGGGTGCCTCGCCATGCTTAGCCGCTTCATCTCGCACCTCGACGAATGAGGTCTCCCCCTTTATTGACTTCTGAAGAAGATCGACCACTTTGAATGGACATCCGAGGCCCAGGAGGCACTTGACATGGTCAAGCTGCTTCTGACGAAGGCCCTAATCCTTGTTCCTCCTACCGATGAGGAACCCCTTCTGCTCTACATTGCGGCCACCACGCAAGTGGTCAGCTCCATCCTGGTAGTGGAGCGGGAAGAAGAGGGGCACACCCTCAAAGTACAGTGCCCTATGTACTTCATCAGTGAGGTCCTATCCGACTCAAAGACCCGCTACCCCCAAATCCAGAAGCTTTTGTACATCGTCCTCATCACCAAAAGGAAGCTATGCCACTACTTCGAGTCACATCCGGTGATAGTCATGATGTCCTTCCCCCTCGATGAGGTCATCCAAAGCCAGGATGCCATGGGAACAACCGTGAAATGGGCACTCGAGCTAATGGGTCAGGGCATTGCGTATGCCTCTCAGACAACCATCAAGTCCCAGGTGTTGGCTGATTTTGTTGTGGAATTGACCGAGGTCCAAATGCCACCAGCGGTCGTCGATCAAGAGTATTGGACAATGTACTTTGATGGGTCATTGATGAAGAAGGGCGCTGATGCGGGGCTAGTCTTTGTGTCGCCCCTTGGGGTACGCATGAGGTACATGTTCCATCTCCTTTTCCCCTCCTCCAACAATGTGGCTAAATATGAGGCGCTCATCAACGGCCTACGCATTGCCTCAATGTTCGAGGAGATTCCTAGCTGGTCATCAACCAAGTCATGAAGGAGTCAAGCTATCACGACGCCAAGATGGCTGCATACTACCAAGAAGTCCGCCGGTTGGAGGACAAGTTCGACAGCCTCGAGCTCAATCACATCCCGAGGCGCCTCAACGAGGCGGTGGACGCGCTTGCGAAAGCAGCATCTGGCCGAGAGCCGGTGCCAATAGGCATCTTCGCCAGCAACTAGCACAAGCCTTTGGTTCACTACGAGGGGTTGGAACAAGGTGGTGATGGTCCATCCAATGTAGGCCTAGGGGCTGACCAACCATTGGCTCCATCTGGCCCCGAAGTCATGGAGCTCGAAGAGGACCCAGCGACAGAGCCCGACCCTCTGGTCGACTAGAGGATGCTCTACCTCGACTACCTCCATCTGCCTGCCCCTACTGGTTTAGAGGGTAGGCCAATAGTCTGGCCCATCTCTGCTGGCCTCACGGACGTGCTTTCCCCTCCATGAAACGGGAAAGGTCCCAACCCCTGCAAGGACGAGCGGGCGCCTATCAGCATGACCTTGCTCTCTAGGCCACCACGCTCGGTGTCATCAACTACCTCATCATCTTCTTCCTCCTCATCGTCGTCACTATCAGTTTCCTCCCCTCACTCCTGCGCATGCAATTTCTGCTTCTTCTTCTTCTTCCTCTTGTCCTCGTTCGCTTTCCTCTACCGCTCGGCCTTAGCGTGGTTCACCGCCATCAAGGACGGATCTCTCGGCAACAGAGTCGGGAGATCTATGAGGATGAGGTCCCTCAGCTAGTCCCCCAATCTCAATGTTAGTATCATGGGGTTGAAAGTTCAATTGAAGAAGAAGGCATAAGGAAGAGAAAACTTACAAGGACAATGTACCCTGGTTCTGGCCACATCGGGGGATGCCCCAGCACTAGGTACACAAAATCAAGAGGGGCGCTAGCGCTGTCCCAAGAAGGCTCCATCACCTCCTTGATGCGCTGCGCGACTTTGGAGGGAGAGAGCACCTCCTCGGCAAGCGCTGTCCCCTTAAGTGACGCCCTGGGCGCATCGCGTACAGGGGAAGCACGTGCCTCATTAGTGGCACCACCCTCCTCGCATGGTAGCCACCAATGATTCCTAACCCCTTTAGCCCCTTCTCCTTCAGGAAGCGGATGGCGGCGAGATGGGCCTGGATCCTCTTCTTGTCCTTCTCTAGGATGCCCCAATTCCTCCATGAATCTAGGGCCTCTTCGATTAAGTGCCTGGTAAACTCCGGTAAGGGGGCGACGACATCGTTCTTGAGATAAAACCAATGCGAATGCCACCCCTTATTGGAGGTCGACAGCCGCATTGCCGGGTAGTCGCCGACTCAGTTGTTTCGAAGCTGGATGCCAGCACATCCCATTGGCACATTCAGCTCCTGCCTCTTCTCCCTCTTCTTCTGGAGGGTGACGACGAAGAAGTGTTGCCACAGATCAAAGTGGGGGCTGATCCCTAGGAATCCCTCACACAGGACAACAAACACCGTCATGTGTTGGATCCCATTAGGGTTGAGGTGTTGTAGCTCTATCTTGTAATAGTGCAACAGTCCTCGGAGGAATCCGTGGGCGAGGGTGGCGAACCCGCGCTCATGGAAGCGTGCGAACAAGATGACGTAGCCATTGGGCAGCAACGGCATGTCCTCTTTACTGGGCAGCCACCACTCCTCGGTGGCGGTCCACGCACAGAGAAGACCGCAGCGAACAAGGCCCTCTAGGCGCTGGAGGGTGATTTCAGAGTGGCACCATGGCTCCATTAGAAGATGGGGGTGGGTGGATGCGAACTTGACAATGGCAAAGATGCAGATGCGGGGAGCTTAGGCGATTGGCGGTGGAGGTGGCAGATGCGAAGGCAAAGAAGCAAAGTATGAAACCCTAGGGGTGAACCTTTTGGTTTTATAGGGGCGACAGATATGAGGAAACCAACTGTCCGCTAAGATCTCTGTGCCTCCCATGATCTACCACAACGTCACGCCGCGGGATACATGCACGCAATCCCTATCCTTTCCTTCGAGAAACTCACCAAACATTTCGCCTCCCCGGGTGGACCGGGACTCATTACGAGTAGAAGGAATATGGATCGAAAGCGCATCTACGGCCCATCTGGGCCTAGGAGTCCGATGGTTGGCCCATCAATGGGCCCAACAGCCACTCCAAACACCCCTACAACAAAGGGTGGAAAGAGCTAGGCCCCACAAGCGGCCGGCGCCCAGACACACGAATGCCACGAGCATCTTGGCCCATGATTAAGTCTCAGTTAGGCATACCCTAACCGGGACCCCAATCAAACTATCTAGCTAACAAACCATCAAACCTCATGACCACACCTGCGAAGGGTTTGACCTCGACAAAAAGGGAATCGCCATCCCCAAGGCACGTCGTGGGCGACAAGAGAAAGCCAAGGCCCACAAAGTCCTCCCTTTTGAAAAAACCTCCGAAGGAGTATTCTACTCCTCTGTAGGATCAGGGGCTACACCTACTGGGTGCGCTCATGTGCACCCACTGGCAAGTCGAAAAAAGCCTCTGAAGGAGTATTCTATTCCTCCGCAGGCTCGGGGGCTACACCCACTAGGTACGCTCGTGCGCACCCACTAGCAAGTCGAAAGATCCCCCAGATGATTCTACTCAAATCGATCAGGGGCTCAGGGGCTACTGTGGGAGACCAATACTAGGGTACCCAAAGAAGAGGAGTTGATACCCATCAACGCTAATTCATCAGAGCGATCAAGAACGCGACTACATTTCCTAGAAGGCCCCGCCTCGTCCAAACCACCAAGGCCGTAGGCTCTGTTTCATCCGATCGTTCGACCCTCGAGGGTTGGGAACGCCTCAGGCTAACCCTGAGGGTTGGCTCCACCTCGCCTGATGTCTGAGAGCTAGCTCCACCTCGCCCGAAGTTTGAAGGATGGCTCCACCTCGCCCGACGTCTGAGGACTAGCTCCACCTCGCTCGATGTCTAAGAGCTAGCTCCGCCTCGCCCGATGTCTGAAGGCTAGCTCTGCCTCACCCGATGTCTGAGGACTGGCTCCACTTTATTTGACCCCCGAGGGTTGGCTCCGCCTCGCTCGATGTCTGAGGGCTGGCTTTGCTTTGCCCAACCCCTGAGGTTGGCTCCGCCTCGCTCGACGTCTACGGACTGGCTCTACTTCACCTGACCCCCGAGGGTTGGCTCCGCCTCGCCCGATGTCTGCGCGTGACTCCTTCCTAACTACATGCACAGATAAGGCAAGGCACTCAAGTCAACCGCAATACCGAGAACCATACCCAGCATGCCTGTAGGAAAGTACCATCAGGATATGACAAGAAGGGCGCTTTGAGACCTTCTAGGCATGTCAGAGCCCAAATAGTGTTGTAGGCGCCGATATTTGTCTTACAGTGTTGTGGACGCTGCCATTTGCCCTCAGGCATGGATACTGACAGAAGCTCACGACGACCACTATGGATATGAGGTCACTACGTCGTCTACTCCCTAGCCGCGGATCAGCACCCTAGTCCGCTGCGCCACCCACCGGGATGGGATGGGACATGACAACATTTTGACAATGCCAGGACATGGCATCAACAGTGGACAAACGCCTAGCATGGCCCTATCAGGATCAGCGGACATGCACCCAGCGTGGAGCTATCCCTGACTCTACTTGGCGTGTCAATAGGGCCCACACAGAGGAAAAGGAGGACCCAATATCTTTGAAATACCTCCTTTGCCTCTGGTTTTTCTCCCATCTATAATCCCTGCTCTCCCTTGGCCTATAAAAAGGAAGGCAGTGCACCCCACTAAGGGGATCAATTCAACACATCACGCATCACATCACACATAGTTGAGCAGCAACCAAGGTCTCAGCATCCATTCAAGCTTTCCATCAGAGACTTGGGACCTATCCCTCTCTCGCCCGTTTGTAACCCCTACTATGAACTTTTTCAGTGCTAATAACACGAGCAGCAGCCACGAACTGGGCATAGGGACATTCTGCCTGAACCAGTATAAACTTTGTGTCTTTTTTAGCGCATCATCTGGGCCAGACGCGCAATAAACAAATTTACTCATTGGTGTTTACTCGAAACACCGATAGTACTGTTGTTTTGTTGGCTAGCTACAAGAGACAAGAAGTCCATGACCATTAATAAAAACACTTAGAAATTCCTTGGAATACAGACCTAGTTTTTGCTCAGTCTCAAATCACGGAGGCTCCATGTTTCTGCATGGAGGTTCCATGGTTCAGAGTCTTTGTGGCCTAGTATGGAGGCTCCGCGCCTAGACGGTTTCGCTAGGGTTTGGGTAAAATCAAAATGATTTTCATCTTTCCCTTTTTACCCAAGTTACTGGGCTTCCCATTCACCACGTCATGCCCCCTCGCTCTCTCTTGCGTGCGCGCTCGCCTTCATAGTCGCCGTTGTCGCGTCGCTGATCCCATCACCGCCGCATCATCGCCCACTTCCCTATGTCACACAGGCGCTTGTGGTGGTGATGCCGGAGGTTGGGACTCAGGGGGAGTCCGTGAAGGAGGAAGAAGAAGCCATCTTCGTCGCCATCCGAGGAATCCATGCTGTCGGTCAAATCCTTGGCTCCCTAATTGCAACCGCAGCAGAGGAGCAGTCCCCAAGGCCATCCGCTACTGCAGCCAATCTTCTCCTCTCCTATTTCTTGCATTCAAGGTGAAACCCTAGTTCCATTGTGGATTCAATTTGGATCAATCCTTCTATCAATTCCTTGCGTAGATGAGTTTGTTTTCATTCTCTAATGCTAGATTTATACGAGTAGATGGTTGAATCAAACTAAGGGCTCATCTGCCAGAACACGGAGGCTCCGAGTCTCATCGTGGAGGCTTTGGGGTCTAGAGGTTCTGCGCCCAAGCACGGAGGCTCCATGGTCTGGACAGACAGAGTGCCTTACTTTGATTCAAAACTCTACTTGAACCTTCTTCAATGTTGCTATTACATTTGGCATTGGTTTCTTATCAGTTCTATGTGCTTTTTCTCTAGATGGAAGGTCATCCGGGATGAAGAAGGGAGAAAAGATCAAAGGGGGCTCATGATCCAGTTGACAGGGAAATAAGAGGCATTGTGATTCGAGAGCTTGTTGGTGGCAGTGTGTAGCAAAGCCATAGCAGTGAGCAGCAGGCTCATGGTAGAGGCAGCCGCAAGCCTCCATCTAGGAGGGGTGGAGGGACAGGCAGCAGCAGTGGTGCTAGATGTGGTGGTGTCAGTCGTGGCGCTGGTGTTGCTGGGCATGGTGAAGGACTAGATGATGATGGAGGAAGAGTGGGGAAGACTATTCCTGCTATTAGTGCACTAGGCACACCCCCTTAGTTTCTAGAGTTTGATCAATCCTATATGGTTTAGAATCAGGGTGCCCCAGTGAGGAGAGAGCTAGTGATCTATGATCATGCAGTTCAGAGGTAGCACAACAACTATCACAATTTGGGAGTGCAAGTCAAGAGAGCTAGGGCAGAAAATCCCTATGTGTGGCTGAATGATAGAGGGATAGACTACAGGTTTTGATCTCTATTTCAGTTTGACTTCTACAAGACTATGATTCTTGCCAAAGAAAAGAAGATAGTGCAGATGAAGTACATTAACTGGGATCACATTGAGAGCATGAACACCCCAGATTCCAAGAGAGTGATAGATACAGTGATTGAGCAAGGTCTGAAGGACATCATGGGTTTCCAATATGATCCTAGAGGTTCCACGCTTTGCCCCAAAACCTTCATGCTCAGGCCCGGAGGTTCCACATTCTGGCTGGTTTTGTGAACTTGATTAAATTTCAGAAAAAGGCTTATTCATCCCCCTCTAGACCACTTGCTAGATCCTTTTAAGGAGGCATGGCTCTGGCATGCTTGGTATGGACATCTCAATTTTAGGTCTCTACGTGAGCTGGTAGCCAAGGAGATGGTGGAGGGCATTCCACTAATCCGATGGGCAGAGCAAGTGTGTGATGGATGCGCTCTCGGCAAGCAGCATCGCACACTATTCCCTCAGGCCTCGGCATACCATGCATGTACGAGGTTGGAGCTAGTCCACGGTGACTTGTGTGGACAGATCACCACCTACATCGGGTGGGAAGTTATACTTCTTGTTGATCGTCGATGATTACAATCGCTACATGTGGCTGGAACTCTTAGCATCTAAGGATGAGGCGCTGGAGCACTTCAAGAAGATCAAGATGGTGGCTGAGGTGGAGTTGGGTCATCATCTCAAGGCGTCCAGGATGGATCACGGTGGTGATTTTAACTCAGGTGTGTTTATGGTTTTCTATAATGACCATGGCATCAAGCGCAACACCACCACAACTTATTCCCCACAACAGAATAGAGTTGTTGAATGGTGAAATCAGACCATTGTGGAGATGGCCCACTGTTTGCTCAAGAACATGCGGGTACCTAGAAGGTTTTTGGGTGAAGCAGTAAAGGCGGCGGTGTACTTGTTGAATCGATCGCCGACGAAGAGCCTAAACAGGAAGAATCCGTTTGAAGCTTGGTTTGGGAGAAAACCAAGTGTCTGACATCTGCACACATTTGGTTGTGTGGCCTACACCAAGTGCATTGGACCGGGTGTGACAAAACTGGCAGACAGATCAACGTCGGGTGTATTCTTAGGCTATGAGCCAGGAACAAAAGGTTATCGGGTGTATGATCCGGTCAACAACAAGTTGATGGTGACTAGGGACGTAATCTTTGATGAAAAGAAGGGATGGAATTAGGTGGAGAATGGTGGCAGGGAAAGCAGTAAAGCAGCAGTAGCGACGCCGTATTTTACAATTCAGTATGCAAACTCTGAGGATATTGTTCATGGTCCAGCAATAGAGCTAGCACCATCTGCTGGTTTGGAACCTAAAGAAGTTGTGCCGCCCTCACCTGCTGCATCAATTCCATCGGTGGGGGTACTCCTGGTACACCACCACATACGCCACTTAGGTCAGTAGTTGGATCGGCGCCGCATATACAGTGGGCAACACCGCCAATAGATGCCTCTAAAGACTCTGATGGAGCACCGAGGAGATATAGAACTATCCCAAACCTGCTTGACAACATTGATGAGGTACAGGGATTTGAGTACAATGGGCTCTGTCTAGTTGCATCTGAGGAACCGACCACAATAGAAGAAGCAATGTCTGAGAATTGTTGGAGACAGGTAATGCAGTCTGAAATGCAGGCAATCTAAGACAACAAAACCTGGGTGGTCAGTGATCTGCCGGCTAAACACAAGGCCATTGGTATGAAATGAGTCTTCAAAGTAAAGAAGGATCCAGAAGGAAATATTGTCAAGCATAAAGCAAGATTAGTGGCAAAGGGCTATGCTCAACGCCAAGGGGTGGATTTTGATGAAGTTTTTGCACCTGTTGCCAGGATTGAAACAGTGAGGGTGTTATTGGCCTTAGCAGCACAAAGTGGATGGGAAGTACACCATATGGATGTCAAATCGGCATTCTTGAATGGAGACTTAACTGAAACTGTATATGTTCAGCAACCTCCTAGATTCAGTGTGGGCAGTGGAGAGAAAGTGCTAAAACTGAAGAAAGCTCTCTATGGGCTAAGGCAGGCACCTAGGGCCTAGAATGCTAAGCTTGACAAGGAGCTCATTGCTCTTGGTTTTGTGAAGAGCAAGCTTGAATATGTTGTATATAGAAGAAGCAACAAAAACTCCATTTTGTTTGTGGGGGTGTATGTTGATGACTTGATCATTTCTGGTCCAAATGTCAGTGATATTACACATTTCAAGCAAGAAATGAGAAAGAAGTTTAGCATGAGTGATCTCGGCCTTCTGAGTTATTACTTGGAAATTGAAGTGAAGCAAGGAGATGGGGGAATCACTTTGAGCCAGAGTGCATATGCAGTCAAGATACTTGAGTCTGTGGGGATGATTAATCGCAACCCTTGTGCAATACCCATGGAGGCTCGGCTCAAGCTCAGCAAGGAGGATTCGATTGTGGATCCAACAACATATAGGAGTATCATTGGAAGCCTCAGGTATATTGTCAACACCAGTCCATACCTTGCATATTCGGTAGGTGTTGTCAGTAGGTACATGGAGGCTCCAAGCAAGGAACACTAGGCTGCTGTGAAACATATTCTAAGATACCTGAAGGGGACTATCAGGTATGGCTGCAACTATGAAAGAGGCACTGAACTAAAACCCTTCCTACTTGGGTTCAGTGACAGTGACTTCGCTGGTGATGTTGAAGATAGGAAGAGCACCACATGTGTTGTTTGCTTTCTTGGAAATAGCTTGGTCACATGGGCGTCGCAGAAGCAGAAAATTGTGGCTCTGTCGTCCTGTGAAGCTGAGTACATGGCAGCAGCAGCATGTCAAGGTGTTTGGTTGAGCCGACTAATTGGTCATTTGATGGGAACAAAGGAGGCACTGGTGAAGCTCCTCATGGACAACATGTCCGCTATCGCTCTAAGCAAGAATCCAGTGCATCATAATAGAAGCAAACACATTACACATTGATACGAAGTTTCACTTCATTCGTGAATGCATTGAGGAAGGAAAGGTGGAGGTGGATCATGTTGGGACTGCTGGGACGCTCGTTGATATCTTCACGAAGGCGCTGGGCGAGCAAGGTTCTTGGAACTGAGGAAGGCGTTGGGCATCGTCGAGCTGCAACAAGTTTAGGGGGTGTTTTGTTAGCTAAATTGTTGCATCATTTTGTATAAACTTTGTTCATCATCTGCATTAGTCAGGTTAGCGGGTAGCGCGTGGCTGGAAGCATGCTCGGCCCATGACGCAACCTGGCTGGGGTATGTTTGTCAGCGCCATGGCGTGTGACGCTGCATGTAGCGCGCGTCACGGTGAAACGGCGTCGCGCACGACACGTGGCATTGCGCGGGGACTCAGAGGTTGTTCCGAGATTCCAGCGTTGCATTGTGTAAACAAAAGGACAACAAGATGGCTGCGACAATTCTGCATCGCATCTCTCTCGTGTGTTTTTGCGTTTTCATCTGTCTCGCTCTCGCCGCGCCGCCGCCAGCGTTCACGAGTGTCTAGGGCATCGCCTGGCTCCAACAGTTGGTCTGTTGGAAAACCTAGCCACTCGACACTCGTGACCGCCGCCCGCCACCTCGCCCCGCCCGGTGTGCATGGTCGAGAGAGAGAGAGAGAGCGATTGCCCGACACTGCGGCCTACGGCGCTGCCTGTTCCACCTAGCCGCTCGGCACTCGTGGCCGCCGCCCGCCACCGCGCCCCCGCCCGGCGTGCGAGGTCAAGAGAGAGCGACTGCCCGACACTGCGGCCTGCCCCCGCCTCGCCCATGCGGAAGCCACGCTACTGTACCTGAATACGTCGCATGGAAGAGTGTTGGATGTAAGCTACGCTGCTACACTGTTTCGTATAAAAGCTGCGACGCATCAGGGGCCAACCCTTCATTGAGACAAAACACAGAATCGTGTATCGCATCCCCTTCTCCTCGTCGAGAGAGAGAGGGGGGGCAAGAGTCGCAGACTCAGAACCAGACCACACCGCGCCGACGCCGCCGATGATCGAGTCGCGTAGACACTACCTTCACGCTAGAAGACAAGAAGCATCGGCAGCCATGTTCGGCTCCACCAACCGTAAGCACTCACCCCCTAATCCCCTCCTATTCTCGTCGATTCCATCACATTGCTAGCAGTTCAGCGGACTTCAGCGTCACTGCTCCATTTTTTTCCTCCATGCCACTGTCGTCTGATTAGGCTATAACGGTGTCGAACTGCATGCATGAAAAGTCAAAAATACCCTTAGGTCTAAATACGCCATTAATTATTTTTTAGCATCTTAACGACTTTAAATGAAAAAACTATTAATTATTTTTGAGTATCTTAACGACTTCAAATGAAAAAACTTAGAACTAGAAAGTTGTAAATCTCGTCGATATCTATAATTTTCATATAAAATTATCTTTATTTAATACCGAAAAAAAGACATGATTTGATATGATTAATATATCTTAGAAAAATTATATCTTTTTTGCGGTATTAAACGAAGATAATTTTTATATAAAAATTATAGATCTCGACGAGATCTACAACTTTCTAATTTTGAGTTTTTTCATTTGAAGTCGTTAAGATGCTAAAAAAATTAATGGCATATTTAGACCTAAGGGTACTGTTAGAGCCCAATCTAAAGGCAGTGGCATTGATGGCAAAAAAAAAGTTAGAGCAGTGACGCTGAAGTCCGCTCAACTTTTTTCAGTGGGTCGTAGGGAATTGTGATTTTTTTTAATGGCTCATGAGGAATTTCCCTTTAAATCCTCGATTTCGTTCTGGTATGTATGTATTGCTACTGCTGCGCTTGCTTCCCGTTAGATTGATTATTTGATTTCATATGTTTCGATGGATTGTCCATATGCCTCCGCACACTAGGGTTTCGTCAATCAAATAGGCTACTTGCAGTCTCAACTTCAAGGATCTGTGGAACACCTAACCAAACTCTTTTATCTACTTGCAAATAAAACAGAAGAATGCTTCAGTGCTCATCGTTTTCATTTATATTTGTATAATATATGATAGCTGGTACAATGCAATACCTGATTACGATTGTACAGTTCAAGTTTCCCTTGCTGCAAGCCCTTACATGTCTCCATAGAGAGTATACTTTTTTTTCTTTTCTTTTTTTGCAATGTTGATTATCTTCTCACCTCTCGTGTATGCTATCTTCATTGCAGCATTCGGGCAGTCGTCCACCAGCCCATTTGGCCAGACCTCATTTGGAACTCCGCAGGGATTCGGCCAGTCTTCCACTGCTGCCAACAACCCCTTTTGCCCCAAAACCGTTTGGCAGCCCAACGACAACTATTGGGGCACAGACTGGAAGCTCGCTCTTTGCAACTACATCCACTGGTGCCTTTGGCCAGCAGCAATCCACTCCCGCATTTGGCACAACATCTACTGGTGCCTTTGGCCAGCAGCAATCCACTCCCACATTTGGCACCCCATCCTCCTCTCCATTTGGGAGCTCCACACCAGCCTTTGGTGCATCCCCCACTCCTGCCTTTGGTGCCACATCCTCTGGTCGTATTATGCATTCTCTATTGCTTTCCTCTCTTGCTGGTTCACCATGCTGATCATACCAGGTTGTCAGAGGAAGCCACTTTCTAGATTGTCTAGTTAATGATGCCAGTTTTATGCGTAATTGTTCTTTTTTGTTAGGAAACAATTATCTTCTTACAAATTGGAAACAGCATGAGCCATTGGCAGTTTTGCCCATATCTCACAAGTTTTATTTATCTTTGCATTTCTCTGCATGCTACATTTGTTCTAAGTAGCTACTCATGTGGAATCATGCCAGTTTTTACTAGGTTGGCCTAGCAAGATCTGCTGTATTATTTGTGATGTCATATCTCTGCTCTGCACATGTTATAGGATCTTTGTTCGGACAGAAGCCAAGTTTTGGGGGTTTTGGATCATCTCCTAGCCAGTCAAGTCCTTTTGGGAGCACGTTCCAGCAAACACAACCAACATTTGGCAGCAGCACTTTTGGTTCATCAACTACGCCGGCGTTTGGTACCACGACTACACCTGCATTTGGCACAACTACGCCAGCCTTTGGCACCACAACTACACCTGCTTTCAGTGCATCGACTACCCCAGCATTTGGTTCAACATCAACATCTTTATTTGGTGCTTCTAGCACACCAGCATTTGGTTCTACAGCCTTTGGTACATCTTCTACTGGTTTTGGAACTTCAGGGACTACTGCATTTGGTGTGAGTAGTACTACTCCAGGTTTTGGATCTTCAAGCACACCTTCATTTGGCACATCAGCTAGCGCATTTAGTTTTGGTTCTTCACCATCTTTTGGACAAACAACAGTTTCCTCTGGTAGTACTCCCTTTGGAACAACTCTGTCACCTTTCGGTGCACCAGCTCCTGCATTTGGTAGGTTTTCCCATTGGATGTTCACATTATTTTTAGCTACTTATGATATAATGTTCAGTGAATTATTGTCTGAGACTCTGAGTACATATGATGTAGCAGTTGATATTTACTGATTCTTTTGTTCTCTCTAACTCCAGCAGGCCTATTTTATTGCAAATCTCCCTTTTAAACTGTTTTTACACTAGCGAGGTCATCTTTTTTTACCTGTTTCACCAATTATTTGTTCCCTTTGAGTTTCAGGCTCACAGACAGCAGCGCCAGCTTTTGGACAACCACAATTTGCTAATCAAGCTGGAGGAACCAGAATAAAACCTTATTCTCAAACACCAGATGTTGACAGTGCTACTAGTGGTACTCAGCCTGCTGCAAAACTTGATTCCATATCAGCAATGCCTGAATACAAAGACAAGAGTCATGAAGAATTGAGGTGGGAAGACTACCAGCGTGGAGACGACGACAACAACAACAGCAACAACATAGCCTTTTAGTCCCAAGCAAATTAGGGTAGGCTAGAGTTGAAACCCACCAAGAGCCCCAAGTCACGGTTCAGGCACTTCAATAGCAGTTTTCCAAGTACTCCTATTCAAACATACATCTCTAGGTATATCCCAAGCTTTCAAATCTCTTTTTATTGCCTCCCCCATATCAATTTCGGTCTTCCTCTACCTCTCCTCATATTATTAGCTTGGCTTAGGACTCCATAATGCACTGGTGTCTCTGGAGGTCTCCTTTGAACATGGCCAAACCACCTCAACCGATGTTGGACAAGCTTTTCTTCAATTGGTGTTACCTCTAGGCGATCACGTATATCATCGTTTCGAACTCGGTCCATTCTTGTGTGACTGCAAATCCATCGCAACATACGCATTTCTGCAACACTCAGTTGATGCTCCATACAACATAGCCGATCTAATCGTTGTTTTATAGAACTTGTCTTTTAGCTTTTGTGGTACCCTCTTGTCACAGAGAATGCCAGAAGCTTGTTGCCGCTTGATCCATCCTGCTTTGATTCTATGGCTAACGTCTACATCAATATCTCCATCCCTCTGTAAAATCGATCCCAGATACCGAAAGGTATCTTTCTTAGGCACTACTTGACCTTCCAAACTCACATCTCCCTCCTCCTGTACAACTCCGCCAAAGTCGCATCTCATGTATTCCATTTTATTTCTGCTCAATCTAAAACTTTTAGACTCAAGGGTCTGCCGTCATAATTCTAGTTTCCTATTTACTCCCGCCTGGCTTTTGTCCACTAACACTACATCATCAGCGAACAACATACACCAAGGGATATCCCCTTGTATGTTCCTGGTAACCTCATCCATTACCAAGACAAAGAGATATGGACTTAAGGCTGACTCTTGATGAAGTCCAATTTTAATCAGGAAGTAATCTGTGTTACCATCGTTTGTTCGAACACTAGTCACAACATTGTTGTACATGTCCTTGATGAGGGTCACGTACTTTGATGGGACTTTATGTTTGTCCAAAGACCACCATATAACATTTCTTGGTATCTTGTCATAAGACTTCTCTTTAAACCAGCGTGGAGACAAGGGTGAGGAAAATTATTTGGGGATCAGCGTTTTGCTTGATTTGCAAACACTCTTTAAACCACATCTTTAATTCCATTTATTATTTTGTCCTGCTTGTTTGTATGAACTGCAGTAACCATTATCTTATAGGGGCTTAGCTTGGACCCTGAATAGAATTGACAAATAACTGTTATTCCCTTTGTTAATTGTTTATTATATCATTGCTAGGTTTCTTTTGGTACATGTACTTTTTTCTTGTGAAACATGTGCATCATTCTTAATATTTGGACTTGCAGGTGGACCAAACACTTCTGGAACTCCAGCAGTGGCACCTAGCTTTCCATCATCAATGCCACAGAATGCTTTTGCTTCGACAAGCAATCCCAATCCATTTAACCAGCCTGCCACAAACCCATTTTCAACAAACAATCTATTTGCTCCTAAGCCTGCTTCAACTATTACTTCACCATTCAGCACCTCATCATTTAACAATGTATCAGTTGCAAGTTCGAGCCCATTCACATCATCCAGTAGTACCACAATGTTTGGGCAAACAGGTGTTTCTACATTTCCAGCAAGTAATTCGCCATCATTATTTGGAAATACCAATCCTGCTCCTTCTACGTCGTCATTATTTGGCACATCAATGACGAATAATTCAAGTCCATTCGGCACTGGCTCATCGTTGGCTAACACTCAATCAGCCCCACTATTTTCATCAACATTTGCTCAACTGACATCAAGTACACCGGCTTTCTCCTCTGGGAGCCTATTTGGGTCAACTAATCCTAGCGGTCTGTTTAGCAGTAGCAGTCCTTCACTTTTTCCAACAGTAAGCATCCTTTGTCTTTGTCCTTATATTTTATTACTAGATTCTTGTTATCATTTCTTATTTATTAGTACTTAATTTATTTTGCTTCTAATGATTCAGTCAACATTTCAGCCATCTCCCCCTGCTCAAACTTTGAACATATTCTCCTTCCAACCTGCAATTCAACCAGGTCAGTATTTTATATTTAAACCTCTCTTCTTTTTACAATTTATCTTCAAAGACTAATTTGGGCTTAACTTATGTTCAAATGCATGCCTGCATGGATACAGCAGCTTCTACAGGTGGATTCCCTGGTTTTTCCAACACTACGAATCAGGCCTTGATGGGACAGCCGTGTGATCTTCTGCTACTTTTCAAATGCACATGATTATTCCTTTCCTATTTAGTAATTTCCTTTCGATGGATTAAAACACTGATTAGTTATAACAAGGTTAAGGAAAAATAATATTATGATCAGTCTAATGTGGAGAATGGTGTAGGCAAAGAAGGGGAAAAAACTTGATGGTTCATGGAGACTAGCTTATATTTAATGCCGTGAGACTGCCGATTGTTATTTTATATCTGTAGTCTAAGAGCATGGTTTTGGCATAACATAATTCACAAATGAGTTTTAGCAACACATATTATTCCTCTCTTTTTTTTTCCTTTTGTCTAAGGTAATACATTATTTAGTTTAACATGGTGTATCCTGTTGCATTTTACACAGAACTCCTAGCCAGTCCAGTATGGTCATGCAGCCTGCTCCTGTTTCAAATTTATTTGGGACGCTTCCAGCAATGCCTCAGATGTCCATTGGGAATGGTGGATCTTCACCTTCAGTTCAATATGGAATATCAAGTTTTCCGGTTAGTTTTGTTTCTCCTTAGCATTTCTAATTGTTTATGTAGCAGGTGGACAGTAGAGATAGGAGCAAGATGGTGTTGATTAGGAAGGTGTACTAAGGGTGCCATAAGCAGGCACCACATGTGAAAGGGGTTTGCTTGATTGTAACTTCTTACTGTCTTGCAGGTTGCTGAGAAACCTCTTCCAAGTAGATCATTGTCCATGGCGGTTCCTAGGCATTTGTCACAGAGAAGGATAAAACTGCTCCCGAGAAAATATAATCCAATATCTGATAGCAAGGTAATGAGTGACCTGACCTGTAAGAATAGAATAATTTTGTGTGCAAAGTTTTGTTTTATGTTTTGTTCATAGAGCTTTTCGAAGCCATTGAGAAAGCATTGAATGATTGAAAAATGATTGAACATGTTGCTCAGTTGCTTCTATTATTCCTATAGGTTCCATTCTTTGCTGATGATGAAGAATCTCCAGCAACACCGAAGGCGGATGCTTTTTTCATCCCTAGAGAGAACCCAAGGAATCTGGTAATTCGTCCAATTGAGCAGTGGCCTTCGCGGAGAGAAACTGACCGGCAATCGACTTTGAAGAATGCCACTGATTTGAACAAATTTGAAGGTAAATCTTTCCATCACAGTACTGGAATTTTCATATAAATATTGTCCCCAGATAGGGCAAATGTCAGTTACCGATCTCATTAAGTTGTGCAGATGCTTCCACTGAAAGTGAGCGTGGTAAGTCTGCCATGTTACCAAGCACCAGGCCTCCTGCAGTGGAAAACGACAATCAGCATGAGACCAGGGCCATGGTTTAGCATGGGAATGGAAATGTTACTTAAGTCGAGAGGTTGTTGCCTAAGCTTCCACGTGCAGATTACTTCACAGAGCCTAGTATAGAGGAGATCGCGGCCAAAGAACGTGCGGAGGCAGGCTACTGTGGCCGGGTGAGGGAGGCCCCGTTTGCTGGTGTGAAACTTGGCTGAAACTGGATGAAAAACACTGTTCTGGCTGAATTGTTGTGAGAGAAAAATACTGTTTCGGCTAAAAAAAGAAGCCGAACAAGCCGAATATGAGGTAAACCGAACAGGGCCAAAGTTTCTGGGGCGACATGGCTACGGTAGCATCAAGTTTCTGGGGGAACGGACGTGAGGTGCCTGGATCTGGAGTCAATCGTGGAGTTCAACAACCGGGAGGTGATTGTGTACAAGGACGACAACAAGAAGCCCCCTGTGGGCGAGGGGCTGAACAAGGCCGCGGAGGTGACTCTACTGAACATCAAGTGCGTAAACAAGAAGACCGGGGAGCAGTACTGTGAGGGGGCAAGGGTGGAGAGGTACAGGGAGATGCTGGTGAAGAAGGCGGAGGAGCAGGGCGCAGAGTTCAGGGTGAAGCACTTCAGCGCCTATGGGCTTTTGGTGATATCCTAAGTAATCCTGATGCCGGAGGAGTGAGGGGATGGACGATGGAATGTCTTGTAGTTAAAGTAACGTTTTTTTTTTTTGGTTTGCTTTGATGGAGCAGTACGCTTTACACTCTTGTCAAATGTCATGCTGGGGTTCTGTTCTCCTTTTGTGCAAAAGATTTGAGTTGCTGTAAAATGCTTGTAAATTGAGCTGTGCTGCTGAAAACTGCAGCAGTAGCAGAATCCGCCATAAAAGTAAGGCGTGCTACCTATCATCAACTAGGATTGCCCATGCGCTGGTATAGGAGTTGAAAAAATTTCAACGAAATAATGGAAGTATAAATGGACAAAACTCTGATGCGAATCAAACTAAAAGGGTATTATGTTTTGGTTACGAAGCATATAACTTAGACAACTTTGTCAATGAAACTTTAAATGCAAGAACATCAAATATGATTATCTAAATAAATGATAACAGTATAGTATTTCAATTTCGGCAATCACCGCATCCAGCTAGCCCCATGGATTTCTCTCTTTAAATAAATGAATTCTATGGGGGACAAAAGTGCTGCATTGCACATTGGAGTGGCCAAATTGACTGACTTCACTCCCCTATAGTACTGATCGTCACTATAAGATGCTCGTTACTTCCCTTAATTGTACCAGCCTAGTTGCTAGTGGTGGAATAGAGTTCAGATGTATTTAAACATGCAATCAGTTATTAACTGATCAAAGAATTTAGTATAACTACAAGAACTAGTTAATCTGACGCTACTTGTGGGCATGTGACTCTACATCATGTTGAATCTTCCGTGGTGTTTTCTTTTTCTGCTTATACTTCGCATAAGAGTACCATACACCGCCAAATGTGTTGATCACCAGTCCAGTAACATTCAGAGCGTGCACTTCGACACCTCCCAACAGAACGAAACCGAGGGTCTGAAAAGCCAATGGGGAAAACATGATATAAGATTTACTTATTAGTTCTAGAACTTCAGAGCTCAGTTAGATCAAGGGTTCCAATGAAAGGTCAAACTGGTCATACATAAATAGGCAAACTTACCGTAGACCCGACGCCCTTGAGAACTCCTACTATTGTTGTAGTCAGAGCAGAATTCACAATTGTGCACCAGAACATAGTGAAATTGAGAACAATTCCCATCACCAGTGAGATAATGAGAATAACACTGAATGTCAGAGAGGCTGCCTGCAGTTCAAGTGTCACCAGACAATGCAAGTTAGGAATGGAGACATACAACAAATAATTGACGCAGAAACTTTAAGAGTACTATTATGTTAATGAATAGCAGCGAAGTGTGAAACCATTGGCTTCAGAAACTCTGGAGAACTAACTTTAATTGTCATTCTTGTTCTTGAGTTAAAGGGGTGAAACAAGGGAACATACAGAGATTGCTAGCTTAAATGTGCTGGTTAAATTTTAATATACTGCATTCATATCACTGACCTTTGCAGATAATACTGTAAGAGAATGGGGGAATTCTCCTGTTGTTATAATGAGGAAAAACAGAAATGGAAGTGACAATATGCTGTTGTAAAACATCAAGTCCACTGAGGAAAGACCATCTTCAGCACCTGATTTCTCCACCAGAATCAAATACATAGTCTGCATAATGCATATACATTCAGCTGTCAGATACAAAGATACATAACCTTGCCTTAAAAACTCTCAAAAGATATAGAATAAATTTCTAAGAACAAAACAGAGTAGAAATCACACAACCTGGAAGAAGACTGATGTTAGAGCCATGCAGTATCCATATAGGTCAAAGGAAAAATCTCCAAGTGCTGCAATGAGGACACCAGTGGCGGTGCAGATAACTGAAAGAATGACCTAAAGTAATTTGAATTGATCAGGATGTGGCAAACAACAATAAGAGCTATTAATTCCCAGGGGAGAAACAGTGCATTTCCCTAATGTTTGAATTAAGTTGCAAATGATGAAATTTCAAAACAAGAATGTACAGCAGATCAAGAGTTTCAGTTACATTGTCAGTGCCTTTCAGAATATATACCTAAAGTGCTTGCAAAATTTTACTGGAAACATGGACGCCAGTAGCCAAGCAGTGATACTAACCAAGAATATTAAGATATTTTGGCAGGAACGTTGAAAAGAAGGATTTATGGTACCCAATAAGGCTACAATTCTCATAAACTTTGATTAAGCTTATCCACACTTAATGGAGACAGTGAGGGGAGTTCAGTTTAAGTAATAATTGTACCATATGTTAAAGGAAGTGCAAAATAGACTAAAGAAATGCACTTCAATGGTCAGACCTGTGTCGGTGGCTTCCCCTTTCCCCGCATGCACCCAGCTACCAACACAGCTAGGGGAGTGATCCTCTTGATTGCAATATACATTGGGATGTTAACCCCTTTCAAGCTTGCTAGAGCAAATCCCACATTTGCATTGTAGAAAATAGACACTGGAAGAAGCTTCTTCGCAGTTATCAAGCTGAAATCTTTTCTTTTAGACATCCCTAGAACTTGACCAAAATGTATCAGAAGTGCCGTCGCTATTTGCTGCAGAAAGTAGCAGAGAAATTGAACATAACAATCAGACTTAGTCGAACATAGAAACATGCAATATTTTCTCGGCCGTGATGCTCTGCAATACCTGTAAAGTGAGGAGGGTCATGGAGTCAACATACTGCATAAGAACTGCTTTGTTCACAAAAACCATTGCCATAGATGCGACTCCATAGGAAAAGGCAGAAGCTAAGCTGCAAGAACATATGTACAGGGAAATGGTCAGAACTTCCAATGCATTGCAATCTGGCCTGAATCAGTAGCTCTACACAAAACTGTTTTTTTCTTTTCTCCTGAAAAAATGTCTACTCTAGCATCAAACCATTACTACTTTCTAAACTGTTCATGACCCTAGTAACAAAGAAGATGGACATAGCCATTCTTGCTAAAGTTGAACTTGATACTAACCCCAAAGCGAAGTGAAATCTAGTGGGTTCGATTTACCTATGATGAAGCACAGAAGAGTGTGTCGTTTATTTTTTAATTTTTTGAAACGAGTGTGTAGTTTAATTATGCCACCACATCAAGCGGCCAGAGAGTCAGATAGTTGACTTGCATACATACAGTACCAATGAAGGAGTAGGACTTATGCGCTATTTATATTCCAAGTTGCGACGAAATTGCTAACGAATCAACCAGTTTCTTTCTTTCTTTCAGTAATAAAAGGACCTCTCATTATCTAAAAATAAATAAAAGAACCTCTAAAATCCAATGCATCTACGCTGCGAGCACAATAATCTGCAAAAGAAGCAGAGGATTAGGCTGCCGAACGCCCATGGAGATGGGCTTGCCTGAGGGCGGGGCACAACGACCCAAATCCTTATCCACTCTGGGTTGTACTGTTGTGTGCCAATCTGACGAACCAAATGGCAGCAGACGGGGAAAAAATTATACCGTACATGGAAACGCCTTCCCCGCATGATTCCACCATCCAAAAATCAAGCAAGCGTTCAACTCCCCCAAAGCGTCGCGCGAAAACCGGCACGGCACCGCCTCGCGGTTGCCAGCACCCCCACTCCCTTCCGTCTCCAATCACGCGGACGGCGAGGAGAGTACAGCAGAGCAGGGCAAGGCCGCGGTCCGCGGAGACGTGCAGCAAGGGGGAAAAAAGGAGAGCGGGAAGCTTGCTCACCTGAGGATGGAGCTGGGCTCGCCGGCCTCCGCCCCCATCTCGCCCCTCGCGCTTCCGACAAGCCGGGCTGCGGTTGCGGCCTTGCGGGTGTTCCGTGTCAGGGCGCGCACGGCCGTGCCTGCCGACGCGTGCGGCGCGGGGCGGGGCGTGTGGGGTGGGGAGATCCGGAGCCGCTGGTTAACAAGCGGGCTCATAAACTGACCTCGCTAGTAATAGTATTAGTTAATTTGAGTTAATTATTGTATGATTAGCGGGCGGCGAGGAGGCAAGACGCGCGAGCAGCGTGAGGACGAAGCGATGCGCGCTCTTTTTCGCGCCCAAGCTTTCCATGGAGACTGGACTACCACTGCCTACTGGAGAGTGGAGAACGAAGAGCTGCAGCTCGATCCATTTCTGCCGGAGGATGGCTTGACTTTCCGGGGACTTTGGGCTTGGGCATCCATGCCCACAAGGCCACAAGGCACACGTACAATGGTCAATGGTGCGAGAGGGAATGAACCTGTTTAAAACGGTTCCTTCCTGCATGTGCTTGTGAGATGGAAAGAACCACGAATTGCTCTTTATTATAAAAAACCGGCTTCGATTACTCTTTCATATATCAAAAGAATATAGCTCCTGACTTCTCTGGCTTTTCTATTTGGGACAGTTTGGATCCCGTCATTTTAGAGAAATTGAAATCTACTTAATGAATTAGGCTATTTGGTTTAGAATTTGGTATTCCATAACTTTCCCAAGCTCACAAATACGGTTATCTCAAATTCATAGGGTGAAAGATGGAAATGGATTCTATACATCACTATGCTGCAATTCTTCTATCCAACTTATAACACACTCTTCAACTCACTTCCATACAATAAAAATACAACATATAAGTATGTCTCTTGTATGTCTAACAATAAATATACAAATATATTCCATATACAACTATATTAGCTTAATTAATCTATGTTTAAATTATAATTATTAGAATGAATTCAATTCCAATGATCCAAACCAGCAGCCCTACGGAAATAGTGCGTCCGTCCGTGACTCTACGTCTAACGCGTCTTCCCAGGAGCGGGCCCCAAACAAAAAATAAATCCCCATCCCCTTGTGCTTATCCGCCTGTCCCTCTCGAGCCCACACCCCACTCCTTCATGCTTATCCGTCCGGCCCCAAAGCAACATGGCTGCTTATCCGTCCGCCCCTTCTCCAGTGCGCGCTCGTTGGGCTGCCCAGCCATTTCCTTTCCCTGTCGCCGGGCGCGCCGCTTGCCCTCGCTCCCTGCGTCGTTCACCTGCATGGCAACCACCTACGTCGCTCGGCGTGGCTGCTCATCCGTCTACCCCTTCCCCAACACACGCTTGTCAGGCTGCCACGTCGTGCCCTTCCCCCATCGCCGACCGTGCCGCGTGCCCTCATTCCCTGTGCTGCTCACGTGCGTGGCAGTCACCTGCGTCGCTCGCTCCCTTGCCGTTCATCCGTCGCCCATCGCCGTTGGGCGTGCGCGCTGACCCCGCCACGACCGTCTTGCCCGGTCGAGCGAAGGGCATCCACGAACGTGGCTGGTGCGGGTGGTGCTTGCGCGCCGCGGCTCGCCTCCGGCTTCCACCCTGACGGCCGGAATCGACTGGCCTGGCCTTCCTTCCCCTATGTTGCATATATATGTTTCAAGCAGACGTTTTCAGATGTATGTTACAATTATTTCATCTTGGTGTTGCAAAAGTAGATCGGTAATATGTTGCACATGTTGCATATGTTAAGTGTTGCAGAGGCCTGTTGCAAGTGTTTGTTCAAAATGTTTCATCTGTTTCCATATGTATGTTGCAATCTTTTTTATCTATATGTTGCATATGTTTCACACATATGTTGCAACAGTACGTTCTAAATGTTTTAGCTATTTCAGTCTTATGTTGCAGCAAGTGATTTTCATGTTGCAAGTTGCAAATCTGGATGTTTCGTGTGTTTCGCTCATATGTTGCAACAGTATGTTCTAAATGTTTCTGCTTTTGCAGTCTTATGTTGCAGCAAGTGGTTTCATGTTGCAAGTTGCAAATCTGGATGTTTCGTGTGTTTCACACATATGTTGCAAGTGCATGTTCCTAATGTTTCATCTACTTTCAAACGTATGTTGCATTCAAATGTTTTTCATGTTGCAAGTGTTTTATGCTTTACGGCTGGGGACGAGCGGACTGGTCGCGAGGCGCACCGGGGAGCTGGCGGACGGGGCCGCTGGGGGCCAACGGACAGTGGTGCTACGGTCAGAGCGTGTTGGGGGCGTGCTCGTCCTCAGCTACTCATCCTGGCTCCTGAGTGCTGCCTGCGCGGAGAGAAAGATTGGGGTCAGGGGCGACCGATGGGCGCAAAGACGAGTGAAGCGCGCGCATGGGGTGTGGCGAAGGCGGACCGCGCGAGCTTCCGTCTGGGTACTAGCCACGCCGTTTCTATTAAAGTCAGAGCCGTACCAAACGGGTTCTTATTCGGCCCACTTGACTTAGGTTTCAGCTAGTGATCGTATGGTGTAGCAAGAATAGAAAAAAAAGTATTTTTATTGCCTCCTCATAATATTATTATGTCAAGAATTTTCTCATCATCTATAAAACTGGATGTTGGCCCCTCAATTTAAAACCAATTATTTTTATACGTTAGTGGTTTATATGATTTTATGAACCAATAACAATTTAGCACTATACAAATTTTTTTACATCTCTGTATAAAGCCCATATAATAGGTGCCAAAGACTACTGATACGAAATAAAGCAAAACGAACTACTGCTATCTCCTAAACTGTTACATCTTCCAACAACACTGAAAACATCGACATCTCAGAATCGAAGTAAAATGCAACTTAACAAATATACATCCCCAGGCACAGCGCCCCGTCGTACGTAGTTGGTTAGTTGCTAGTTGCTACAGATGTTAGTGGAGTGGAAGGGGCGGCGTAGGATTGTTCCAACATCTCAGACAATGTTCATCTCGATCATCTTCAATGATTGTGCAGGCGCAAAGCCATCATGCACTGCATTAGCACTACACTCTCCAGCACTTGCACTACTATTATGTCCACGTTCGTGGCTTATTGCTTCATTGAGGAGCTCCTCAGGGACAGACCAATCACTCCCGTCGCCACCTTGGTGATCACCATTTGTGGCTTCAGGATGGGGGTGATCAAGGACAGAAATGTTGTCCGCGGTGTTCTCAAGTGGATGATATTTGGTCGCCAGGGTTCGTGCTGCACTGCTGCCGGCGGTTTGTACTGCATCAGCGTCTTCAGCTCCGGTCAATCTGGCGTAAGCCAACTTGGCGCTGCTTATCAGCAGCATTAGAGAAGATACAAGTCCACTAACCAGGAAGAGACCAGAGAAATTTCGCAGAGTGAGAGGTGTATAATCTGCCTTGGTTATGGTCAGCGATGCATCATTAGCTGTGCTTGTGCCCAACCATTCTTTTTCGATTGTTGAGCTCTCTTCCCCTCCAGTGATGTCCAAAATTGCACTGGAAAGATTATTCACCAGTTGACAATGACATGAATTGAATACCTAAATATAAAAAGGAAAGATATATAGCATTATTAATCAGGATAGCTAATTTGTTCCCGCAGATACTGAAAACATGCAGTTTTCTCTTCAAGAGTGAATAAGCACGAGATTGAGCAGCTTACAAATCCAAAACCAGGGGTTCTGAATATTTGATCCTGAATCTCGAATTCTTCCTCGTATCTTGAGTCAGAGAGGAAAGCTTTTAGATAGGGGACCTCATCAACGATAGCTGACACACCACCGTTCTTGGATCCATTCCTCAAAGCTTTAGCATAATCATCTGCCGAAGAATAAGGAATTAACTTTCCTGCGGCAAAATTTCTATGAATCAAGAGGGAGTGCACAAATGACCCCTTCTGGTATCCAACAGAGTCGCCAGCCTTCAGAAGTTGGTTCAGATCCTTCACTGAAGGCTGGAGCCTATCTGCAGTTAACAAGGATGACAAACTTGCTGTGTAACTCTGTACCAGGACCAGCACTAGAAAACACCATATCACCACAACAAATCGTGACAATGGGCTTCTAACAATTTGACCTGTGAATCGAATAAACATGATGATCATTTATGAACTTTTTTAGATAGTGGAACGAGGTTCCAGCTGATTATTTATGAACTGTGGTAAGAAACTAAACTAAAGAAAACAAAGTTAAGCCCAAAATGCTGACCGTGAGAAAACGTCAGAGTGGAGAAAGCAAAGTAGGCAGCAGTGCTGAACTGTCCCATAGCTGATCCTTGGTACTCCGGATTTTTCGGTCTCTCAATCATCCAGATAACAAACCCAGTGAAGCAGAAGAATCCCACGGTTGCAAACCAAAGCTCCTTGCTTAGTGGGGTTAAAAATCTCCACTGGATTGGATCTGATCGGTCGCGGCGCACAAGCAAAGCCACGCCCGACTGTGTGTATGGCATTGTGAAGTCCACGGTATTGATTCGGTCAGAGGTTATGGTCACATCACCTGCTGCTCCGTCCAGGTTCTGCTAATTTGTTATTGTTCCAAGAAAATCAGAAGAGTTACAAGAAAAAGGAAGATTAGTGGAAACAAGTTATAATCTTATGAGTTAAGACATAGTATTAAAGTATGCAATGGAGCTATGCAGGAGTGATGCTAGCTCACCCCTGAAGATACGTTGCCTACTAGATCGTCATAAGAACCGTCGAAAACACAATACTCATAGCGTGGAGGGTCCTGTAGCTTCTTCTGGTCCTGTAGCTTCTTCATAGCAGCTTCAAAGACATCAATGCTGTAGCCAGTGATATTTTGTTTCTTGGTACTAGAACAAATATCAGTACCATTGCAATATAAACAAGGATCGGAAACCTTCACAAATTTTTCAAAACCAGGTTTTAGTGGCACGCCAATCCTGAGTGGCTTCATAGTATTGTCACCGCACACCTTCCCCAAGTTTCTTTCCACTAATAATTTTCTGGCATTTGTGCTCTTGGATTCTGGATCGAGTGAAGGTTCAGGGTCAAGTATCTTGTCACTCCCTTTAGATGTCATTACTGGATTTTCTTGCCAGAACACAGGTTCCAGTTCCATAGTCCCAGTGCCACTACTATTTTTGTCAAAGCCACCATGTATACCCGAATATGTTTCATCCATCCAGATAAACATCAAGTTTCCAAACTGGGAAAACTTTACTTCTTTGACGACTGACTTCTGAGGAGTTACAATGGCTTGAATTTGGCCATTACTGATTAGGTCCTCGGCTGCATAAAGCAATGCATCAAAGAATTATTCTAATGAATAAATACCTTTTGAGAAACCCTAAAAAGATACATGTGACAATTATTTCATAGAAAAAGAAAATTTGTGTCCCCGTTAGTTTAGGATGTTCCTATGTTGAGTGCAAAAGAATGAATAGGAATTGTTTTATTTCAAAAAGGGGGGTTTCTTATTAAAAAAGGAGGGAGGAAGAGGAACCGATGATAAGGGAGGAGGAAGAGGAAGCGAGAATAAGGAAGGAGACAGAGAAATTGTTAACCATAATAGAGGAAGCGAAAAGCCCAAAAAGAGGACTAAATCTCTTGTTTACAAGTCCTTTTTAAATAGATAAGATAAGAATAACCATGTCGTAGTAACAGGTATGTTTTATATAAGATAAGAATAAAATACATTCTCATCACCAAATCGAGCACTACACAGGTTTATTAGAAACAAGCAGCAGCTGGGCATGTTTTGGGCAAATTTATGCTTCGTTTTGAAAGCCACTGCAAATCTACAATTCCAACAACAGGTATTAAAAAAAAACTTCGAAAGCCACTACAAATGTGCAATGCCAAAAGGGGACATGGTCCAGTTTGTAAACCACCAAATTTCGTAACTTGTATGCACAGTTAGCTGCTGTTTAACGGATTGTTCCCTGTTCATCTCTTCCATGAGAGATGCAGACTCTGCAGATAGTTCTTTCCTAGTGGTAATAAGCTTGTCAATTTCACCACGAGCCTGCCTGTATTTCCCTGCTTAACACTTCAAGCTCCTCAACCAGAGCATGGTTATGTGCCAAAAGCCTCCGGAGTTCAACTTCCTATAACTCGAGCTCATCCTCTAAATACAGCTGAGTGAGGGTCAGGAGCGCGCTCACCGGCTCCATGCGTAGGGAGGTTGGTCCCCGTCGACCTGCCACGCCTCTGCTCTTCCTGCACTCTCGCCCACGCCTGCGCTCGCCTCGCACGGCCCCGCCTGCGTCGAGCAGCACACGCGCGGCCCGCAGCATGGCTGCGCCCGCGCGCCGCGGCGCCTGTGCCTGTGCGCCGCGCCGCTGGTCCTGCCGAGCCGCCGCTCCCGTCTTTCTGTTCGGGTAACTCAAGGGAGGACGGAGACAGGGTGGACCGGTGGAGGGTGGGAGGAAGAGATGGATAAGGGGCATCACCGTCATTTCCCGTCTGTCTTTTATGTTTTTTTAAAAAAATCGTTTATTTCATCTTTATTTAGGTGGCGGACATCCAAATTCGGAGCAAAGGCCGCTTCGTTTCAAAAATCGCGAGGGTTCAAAAAAAAAAAAGCGGTAAAATCACAAGTAGACTTCTAGGCAGGGGCAAAAAGAAAAAAAAACATAGCCTCCCTAAACCTATTGCTCTAGACGGATAAGGGCAAGCTGATCTCTTGTCAGATTCCTTTATTTGGTCAAAAATCACTTAAATTTCTTATATCATAGGACAGAGAGACTAGTATAATGGGATCTAGAGCAATATTAATGCTTCTTGTTTTTACAATGGAGAGAGAGTAGTACAATGAGATTTAGAGCAATATTAATGCTTCGTGTTTTTACAATGGGACAGAGAGAGTAGTACAATGGAGAAAGTAGTTCAATTGTTATTTTACTTAATTAATGCTTCTTATTTTTTGTGTCACTAAGTTTAAAAGGATTATTAATATTTCTTGTCAGGAAATACATAGGAGAGAGGAGGTTGAAGACAAAGTAATGCTTGTCTCATAATAGTTGCTTGGTAGAGTAGTTAGCTGTTCTTGTTACAAGTCACAACTTGTTTGTAGCTCTCTAGTGTAGTTAGTTGCTAGTTGCTCTTGTTGTGATCTAGATTAGGAATCTTTGCTACTGAAATTGTGTAGGGGCGTGCTTGGGTGAATTAGAGCTAAAGCTTGTTGTTGCTATTAGGATAATTTGTTATACTAACTAACTTTGCTCTTGTCTTGTGCTTTTGTAGAAGAAAATTTATAGGCTATTCATCCCCTCTAGCCATCTAGATCATTTCACCTATGGAGTACATGGTGAATAGTAACAAATACACCATGGGATACTATCTTGCTAATTGGTTCTACCCTTCTTGGGCAACTTTGTGAAGAGCTATAACAATCCACAAAAAAAACAAGAAAATTCATTTCATAAAAGCCCAATAAGGATGAGAATGGATGTGGAGAGTTCATTTGGTATTCTACTAGCTTCATTTGCCATAGTGAGGCATCCTGCTAGAGGAACAATAGGACACCATATGGTAAATGATGCCAACAATGTGCTATGGTCATGAGCAACTTGATTGTTGAGAATGAGCAAGATACACAAGGGGAAGATAAATATGATGGAGATGGCTACAAGGTCCTGAGGGAGAAGGATTACCAATGGCGTGATCCACTTTGTATTGAGTGAGTTCTTAAAGCTACAGGAGGAGATTAAAGACATGTAAGCAAATGGCATGCTCTGAGAGGATCTTCTCGAGCATTTGTGGGCACTTCATATTGCTAACTTACATGATTACTAGTAGTTTGTACGCTCTTAGTTTTATGTCATGTGAAGGGCAATTTTATCTATAAATTTGAATATGTCGTGTTTGAAATCATTAACTTCAATATGGTTCAATTCTATGCATTACAAATAAGTTAGAATGAAATATTTGATGCATAATATATGAGAGAAAAAAGAATGGGGGCTTTAGATTTAGGCGGTGTTGCACTGCTGCTAGATCGAGCTGAATGCTGAAAATAGGGCCCTAGAAGTAGGGGGAGCTCTTGCTCAAGAAGTAGGGGCCCTGATTTAGGGGGTCTAGTGTTGGAGATGCTCTAAGACTCTAGTTATGTTTGATAGATTGAACTTATGTTCATCCATCGGGGATAAAAAAAAGGAGTATTTCTTGGATGCTTGCTAATGTTTAGATAAGTCGCATATCCCTTACCACAAGCGAAAGCTTGATAAAAGGGTGGAATTTGTAGGGTAAGAAAAGAGGGTTGATTGGTTCTTCTCCTCCCCATCTTCCTCATACTTTTCTTCCCTTAAGCTTATAACGAGTGGGAGGGGCATGATTCAAGTTTTAAACCTACATAGAAAACCCTTCAATAAATTTATAGTTTGACACTACTGATCACTTAGTTACCGTATGTTGTCCTAGTGATATGACCTCTCAAACAAAGGTTTATTTGAGGGCATGTTTGGTGTAATGCTGGCTCTAGCTCCAGTAGCAGCTTTGGCAAAGAAGCCGGAGGAGCAGCACTAAAATCCCAAGGAGGAGGACTTGTTATTAGGCGTATGGAGGAGCTGGAGCCATTTTCGTGTATAGACGAGGAGCTACGATCTAAGGATCCTCCCTCTGGCCCGAGCCGTGTGGTACTCGGAGGAGGAGCCGTACCAAATAGAGCTTGAATAAGAAGGGTGGTGGGGTTTGTTCCTTAAGAATAGCAGATGGAGCTATTAGATTCCCTAGATTAGTTCACAGGTCTCATAAGTTCCAATAAAAAGAATAAACCTTAGAAATTCTCACGAAATTAAGAAACAACCAACCATCAGTTTGGTAGATTTTAATAATCAATAAAAATAATAGCCACTAGACCTATTTTGTTTTCTATGAAGCGTGTAGTTTTGTCATAAATCAAACTTCTCCAAGTTTAACCATAGACAAATATGTTAATATTTACTAAACCAAATAAATGTATTCAGTTTGTTCGGTTGGCTGGTTCGTATCGTTGCTGGTTCGTGAAGAAGTACTGCTAGCTGGTTTGTGTGAGAGAAAAATACTGTTCCGGCTGAAAATTTACGATCGTTTACGATAAGCCACAGCCAAACGAACAGGCTGAATTATCAATGCATATTTCAAGTGATTTAATGAAACTACTTTGATGTGATCAAATAAATATGTTGATTCATTCTCCTTTAAATTAACTTGGTCAAAGTTAAACTAATTTAACTTGGGACAAAAGAAAAATGATCTACAGCTTGGAACATAGGATCGGAGATCATGTATGCAGCATATCAATTGCCAGATCGTTCGATTCGTTATTACCAGCTGCATGCGCAGTTGCCTCCACCCGCGTGCCGCCGTAGCTCGAGTTCATCGCCTCCGGTGCCTTGGAAATCCCAGCGGCGGCGGGTCTCCACCCCCCGACGTCGTCAACCGTAGGTGTCGCCTCAACCACAGCCGTTCTCATGAACACGAGCGACGAGAGGAGAGCTGCGGCAGCTCCGGCGAAGAGAGAGCGTCCTCCCATTTCCATTTGCCTCATCAAGGATCTCAAATTCACCCCACGTATGGTTTTGGTTTGGTTTTCAAAGTCGTTTGAGACTTTGATCGAGGTACGAAAATGATTGAGCACAGCACACAACAGTTTGGTCTAGTATATATAGAGAGAGACGACGAACTAGCTAGGTGATCGGAGCCAAAGTCAAGCCACGGCGCGGCGCCACCGCCATGCAATGCTGGCAACGGTAGCTACGCTGTTTCTCGGACGATTCTCTAGTCCACCATGCCATGGCAGACCTAGCT
This sequence comes from Miscanthus floridulus, assembly GCF_019320115.1. Taxonomy (NCBI): domain Eukaryota; kingdom Viridiplantae; phylum Streptophyta; class Magnoliopsida; order Poales; family Poaceae; genus Miscanthus; species Miscanthus floridulus. The sequence continues at coordinate 23,267,550 of NC_089598.1, forward strand.
CATTGCTCTCTACTAAGTCTTGCTCGCTTGGTTTATAAGCCATACTTTTTCAGCCAACGAACAGTATTTTTCTCTCGCAATAAATCAGTCAACAATACTTTCAACCATGGCTTATCAACCAAACGAACATGACGTAGCTCTGAAAAGGGCATAGCTCATTTCTCGGATGACTTCTGTTGATTTGGTCCGGTCAGATATCAAGGTAGTAGTTTTCATGCATTAACGTGTTTTTTTTTTCTTTGGGTCAGAATATGTTACGCGCGTAAGCTAAGTATTTCTAGAAACAGTATGATGTTTACATGTCAACGTAACTGTAACGAATTTTTCAAACAACAAACGAATTGTTACTTGTTGTATCGATCGTAGGAAGACCAAGAACTGGTAGTTACTTATTAGCATGCCCATTTGTTCGTTACTACGTAGTATAATTCAGCAGTCACGTAGCATCAATTAATGGATTGATATTGGCCCAAACTAAAACCAGCGATCTCAATCTTTGATTCATAACCACGTGGCCAAGTTCGTCACCAGAATTCAGCAGCCACACATACTGTTCAGTTTAATTAGCATGCCCATGTGTATGTGTCGCTAGAATTCAGCAACAAATTAAATTTCTGCCAATGGAATCAGAATTTAATTGAACGAACATATAACCTCTGAGAGAGAACCAATTGTCAAAGGTAGAAAAATATTTGGTTTAGCCTCTACTTGAATAGTCAAAGGAATTTGGGTTGCAATTTTTTATTGTACTCCTTCTGTTCCAAATTATAAGTCGCTTTTACCTTTTTAGAATGTTCATTTTACTATGCATCTAGATATAATAATATGTCTACATATATATCAAAATAGATGAACCGAAAAAATCAAAGCGATTTATAATTTGGAACAGAGGGAGTATGACAATGCTATCTTATTAATTTGTCAGAAGATAATCTGATGCAAAAATCATGTGCTGTCCACTGTTGGTTTTTTTTTCTATAACACGACTTCAGGTGTGTATTTCATTAAGAAGGAGAAAGCAAAGTTAAACCATCCGTAGGCGAGATGCCAGGAATAGGATTGAACAGGCTGAGCAACGAGACAAGGAAAAGAAAACAAGCGAGGCCGATAGAATCGGTATGGACTACATGGCTGAAAGCGTGTGACTTATCGTGGACCAGCACTAGCGCAACCCGGTTGCTCGAGCCCTCTTGAATCACCATGCCACGCTACTGGACTCGCATGTTAGACCCAGAAATCCTCGGCAAAGGTTTTATCGAGAGCTGCCTTCGGTAAAGATCCCTCGAGGAATTTTTAGACGGCAAAGGGGTCTTTGTCGAGGGCCCTTTATCGGGCACTCGGCAAAGCCTTTGCCGAGGGCCAGGACGGCCCTCGGCAAAGAAAAGAAGCCGTCACGCGCCGGCGCCGTTGGTGGTTTCTTTGCCGAGGGCCGACCCTCGGCAAAGAAATGGTTTTTTTTTGAATTTTTTTTGCCGAGGGCCGGCCCTCGGCAAATAAATTTTTTTTAAAAAAAACCTTTGCCGACGGCCTCCTCCCTGGCCCTCAGCAAAGAAATTTTCAGGATTTTTCCAAAAAAAAAAATCTTTGCCAAGGGCTATTGCCAGGGCCCTCGGCAAAGTTTTTTTTTAAAAAAAAATTGTTTGCTGAGGGCCGGCCCTCGGCAAAGAAATGTTTTTTTTGAATTTTTTTTTAAAAACCTTTGTCGAGGGCCTGCTCCCTGACCCTCGGCAAAGAAATTTTCAGGATTTTTCCCAAAAAAATCTTTGCCGAGGGCTATTGCTAGGGCCCTCAGCAAAAGACCCTTCTTTGCCGAGGGCCTTGGTCATTGCCCTCGGCAAAGAGGCAGAAATTTAATTTTTTTTTTGTTTTTTGCATTCCATCGACACAAGCATTTCATATATATACATATATATATATATATCACACAGAACCCATTTTCTCACGATATATCACAACCATAATTGTGAACCATAAATCACAATATATTACAACGACAAGTCACATGTTCATCATCATTCACATGTTTATTACGACAAGTTAATGAAATCCAAGCACAAGTCACAACCATAAATCACAAATCACGCTAAAGTCCAACCACATCACCTAGCACGAGTCATCATCAAGCTAGCCTATGAGACGATGGTGAAGGAAAAGCAAGATCACCCGGTGACGCACTAGCGGGTTGATTGGAACCCGCGGACGGAAGCTGCACAAAGGAGCAGAGATTGCATGTGTGAGTAATCCGGGAAAACAGTTTTGGAACTTAGATATTGCATCTAGTAATCTAGGAATACAAAAAGATTAGACTCAATTGAAAAATTCGGCAGCACCTCCCCTGCACGGGGAGGTTTCCAAAACCTGCAAGAAACGACGGCACGAACGCCGACATCCACAACGGCACGAACGCCGACATCCACAACGGCACGAAGGCCGACATATATGCAAAGCATAAGCGAAAAGTGAACTTTCATACTTACAGGAGTAGCTGCAGGAGTAGGAGGTGGAGGAGCTGAAAATTGCATATGTACACCCGATGCTTGCCAAAGACTTTGCATGATCACCATCATCTCCGCCATCTGCTTCTGCGCGGCCTCGAACGCGACCTTCTGGGCCTGCAGCTGTGCGGTCAGCTCCGCGTTCTGCTCTTGACTTTGCCTTTTTTGTTTCTTGCAGCTCAGCCTGCAATATTTCACTCCAATGTATCAGTAATGCAAATCTAATTTAGGTGTGTAAATATCTACGTACGACGAGTAAAACAGGAATTACCTGGAGTGCTTGGACCTGCTGCAGTGCTGGAAAGGCCGTGGACGTATGGGCTGGCTGGAGCTCGTGCTCCGTGCTCGGATAGCGTCGAGGGAGGGAATAGTGGTGGAGTCGATGGCGCCGTCTGCAATCCACAGCAGGGAGTAGTGGTACCAAATGTGCATTTTGAAGCTTGTCTTTATAGCTCGATCGTATGTCCATACCCCTTTCTCCCAAGCGTGGATCAATTCATCAATCACAGGCTCCATGAACACACCCATATTACTCCCCGGGTGTCCAGGAATTATCAACGACAAGAATACGTTATGCCGTTGAAAGGAGATGCCGAGAGGGAGATTGAGGGGATAACAAAAACGGGCCAGCATGTGTATGGGGCAGCCATCATTCCATAAGAATTGAACCCATCTGTTGCTAGCGCGACACATACATTACGGGCCTCAGCTGCTTTGTCATGATGTTTGTCATTGAAATACGTCTATGCTTCAGCATCAGAAGGATGTACCATCTTCCTAGGATTGTACCATTTGCCATCTTTATGCCATGTCATCTGTTTCGCGGATTCCTCAGTCATGAATAGCCGTTGGATCCTCGGTAGGAAAGGAAGGTGCCGTAGCACTCTCGTGGGGATCGGAAGCTGCTTCTTCTGACCATCACCAGAGTCTACCTCCAGGTACCTGGAGGATTTACACTTCGGACAGTAATTTGCATCCTTGTGTTCTTTCCTAAATAGGACGCACCCCTTCGGACAAACATGTATCTTGTCATACGGCATCTTAAGCATACGAAGGAGTTTCTCTGCCTCATACAAGTTCGTCGGCAAAGTGTGCTTCTCCGGTAGCATGGTGCCAAACACTGCCAACATCTTATCGAAGCCTTCTCGACTCAGGTTTAACTCGGCCTTCAACCCCATTACGCGTCCAATCGCATCCAGCTGAGAAATCATTGTACGCTCGTGAAGGGGTTTCTGTGCTGAGTCCAACATTTTGTAGAAGTCCTTTGCGGATTTCTCCATCTCCTCCTTCTCACGTCGTTCAGCGAAGTGAGCTTGGTGGGCGTCATCTAGCATGTCTGCTACCCTGGCATCATCATCAAAAGCCTCGAGGCGTGGTCTCACCACCTCCGCTCTTATACGATCTGCTTCACCATGGTAGATCCACTGTTGGTAGCCAGGCGTATAACCATTGAACACAAGATGTCTACCCATGGTCTTCTCGTCTACTTTTCTCCTGTTGTCACATTTGCTGCAGGGACACCAAACTAGAGAATGTCCTCCTGCTCCTGGGCCAAATGCATGTTTCAAGAAACCATCTGTCCCCTTCACCCATTCATAGTCGTAGTCACTCCCGCTTCTCCAGCCCGTGTACATCCACTGACGGTCCTCCATCCTTTAACATTTACATCATAGAGTATTGTGACCATCAATTGCATCTACGCGGTGTTCCTACTGTCTAATAGGTGAGGATAGGTCCTAATCCCACTCGCGGATGCGTAGATGAGGTCAGTTTCCATGCTCCGCTCCTCTCCGAGACAGAATTTCGGTAGCACCTCCCCGCTGTTCTTCTGATACACGTCCTGCAAGGGAGAATGTGTATCCGGAGAACAACAGGGAGGTGTTGCCGAAACTCCTTCTCGGACCGGAGCGGACCATGGAAACTAACCCATCTACGCATCCACGGGCTGTCCAAAAAACGTGGACAATCCAAAACAGATACGGTCGCAGATACGCAAAGATCCGCATACCTACGACCGTATCTCTTTTGGACGGGAGACGCCTAACTGGGTTACGCGCGGGCTACGACAGACATGCGGAAAAGAGGTTATTTATACCTAGGGTGTCGGTGAAGTAAGGCTAGCGGGGCAGTGGCGAATCGACGCAGTGGCGAGGCGACGCAGTGCCGGCAGAACCGCGACGTCGACGAAGACGATCGGGGTCCTCCGGGTCCCCTCCGACGTACTCTTCTCCTGCATAAAAAGACAATAGGTTATTGATTGTTCAAAATTTCGGCAGCACCTCCCCTGCACAGGGAGGTTTCCAAAACCTGCAAAAACACGACACGATGGTCGACATTCACAACGGCACGAAGGCCAACAACCACAACGGCACGAAGGCCCTCATATCAACTTACGGCATGAAGGCCCACACAACCACATACGGCATGAAGGCCGACAATGAGAGTTTTACCTAGGGTTGCGGTGGAGTCGGACGTCGCGGTGCGGGGGTCACTTTCTTCTCCGGCGAGGTCGAGCGGCGTTGGAGTACTCCTCTCCCCCTCTTCCCTTTCTTCTCTCATTTTCCTCTTCTTCTCCTTCTCTTCCCCTTCCTCCTTCTCCTCTTCTTCTCCTTTTCTTCCCCTTCCTCCTTCTCCTCTTCTCCTTCTCTTCTTCCTCCAACTTCACCCTCTGCCTCCTCCCCTCCAACAGCAGCCGGCGATGGGGGTGGCCTGGGGGCTGGGGTCGGGGTGGGAAGGCCGGCGAGGGGGGGCCACCGGAGGGCCGGCCGGGGCGGCCAACCTCCCCTTGCTCGACGGAGACGGGGAAGGGAGGCAGGGCGCGACCTCGGCCGCCACTGGGCGTGGTGGGGCGGCGGGGCGCGCTGGGCGGCCGAGCGCGGGGCGGTGGGGCGCGCGGGGTGGCCAGGCGCGCAGCGACGGGCGCACGCAGCGGGGTGCGCGGCGGCGGTGGTGGAGGCGCGGGGCGACCGGGGTGCACGCGCGGCGGTGGGGCGCGCGCGGCGGCGGGGTGCACGGCGGCGGTGGTGGAGGCGCGGGGCAGCCGGGTTGCGCGTGCGGCGGTGGGGCGCGTGGCGGCGGGGTGCGCGGCGGCAGTGGTGGAGGCGCGGGGGCCGGTCACGAGCGGGCGCGTGGGGAGGGAGATGTGGTTTCGATCGGGAATTTTTTTTGACAAGATTTCGATCGGGAATTTGGGCTGGCGGCCCGATTTAGGTTTGGGCCCTTTGCCGAGGGCCCAGATCCAGGGCCCTCGGCAAAGATTTTTTTATTTTTTTAAAAAAAATTCTTTGCCGAGGATCACGGGCCAGGCCCTCGGCAAAGAGCCCTCGGTATTTTTTTTGTTTTTTGAACCCAGTTTTTTTGTGGGGCTATAATACTTTATTTAAAATTTAATTTTAAAATTTGGGCCAATTTTAACTTTTTTTGATATATTTTCTTAATTTATTTCATTTCTTTGATTTTTTTCGAATATGTCAAATTTGAACTGCATGTGCATGGAATATTGCAATGTAGTGTTTCGAAAAATGTTATTCGTGATAATTGGTGCATGTTGAGTCCCTATCCACGAACTCGCATCAAATTTCGCGCATCTTCTTCGCGTAACATGACGACCGACTTGCCGGAAAAGTGTTTTAAAATTATATAAAATCCATACGAAGTCCGAAAATCACGAAACTTGGCGAGATGTCATGCTACATGTGTAGGCTGTGGTAAAAAATTGAGAAGGTTTCGAGCGAGAAACCTTCTCAATTTTTTACCACAGCTTACACATGCGATAACATGACATCTCGCCAAGTTTCGTGATTTTCGGACTTCGTATGGATTTTATATAATTTTAAAACACTTTTCCGGCAAGTCGGTCGTCATGTTACGCGAAGAAGATGCGCGAAATTTGATTGGAGTTCGTGGATAGGGACTCAACATGCACCAATTAACATGAATAACATTTTTCGAAACACTACATTGCAATATTCCATGCACCTGCAGTTCAAATTTGACATATTCGAAAAAAATTAAAGAAACAAAATAAATTAAGGAAATATACAAAAAAGTCAAAATTGGCCCAAATTTTAAAATTGAGTTCAAAACAATGTATTGTAGCACCTCAAAAAAACTGGGCTAAAAAAACCAAAAAAGGGCTCTTTGCCGAGGGCCTAGCCTGGCCCTCGGCAAAGGGAGGGCCTCGCCTCGGGCCCTCGGCAAAGACGATTTATAAAAAAAAAATTTGGCCGAAAAACTGGTTCAAAAAAAATCTTTGCCGAGGGCCTGGTCTAGGGCCCTCGGCAAAGACTTTTTTAAAAAAAAATTTGCCGAAAAACTAGTTTCATAGAAAAAAAAAAACCTTTGCCGAGAGTTTAATGGGTGGCCCTCGGCAAAGCTTGACGGGAATGGCCGCTGTGATCCAACGGGGCTAATTTGCCGAGGGCCGCGGCCCTTGGCAAAGATTTGATTTGCCGTTGGCCTGTCTTTGCCGAGGGCCGTTCTTTGCCGAGGGCTCCCGTGGCTGGCCCTCGGCAAAGCCTCAGTTCCTCGGCAAAGCACGCGTTTCCAGTAAGCTCTTTAAGAACTGTCGAGTGTGGCCTGCATGCTGTGTTAGGATGTGTAGGTGTGTGCTGGGTCTTGAGCTGGCCTATTCAGCCGGCCAACCCAGTCACGTGTGGCCTGCATGTGTTCCGAACCATATGTGGCCTGCGTGCTGTTAGCTAGGCTTGATCGGCCTGCATGCTTTGGCATCTCTATATGTAACACGGCATTTCCTCTAATCAATCAATCACGCATTCATACCATTGTTCACATTCTTTCACGGCATCATTCGTCTATGTTTAGATCCTAACTCTAGCCGCCGCTGCTTCCGCACCGCACGCCCCCAGGGACAGATCGATCTCCGCGGGGGGGGGGGGGGGGGGGGGGGGGGGGGGGGGGGGGGGGGGGGGGGCAATGCCATTGTTTAAACGTTTGATCCTGTTGATCCCGCTGCCATCCTCGTTGTCATTAGCAGCAGATCGAGCCTTCTCGCGATGCCGCACCACCTCGTCGCCCTCTCCGCGCTCGCCATGGAGGACGCTGGGCGTCACCTCATCCCACGCCACTGTGGAGGTGGCCCAGGCTAGGTCGACCCCAACACCGACCCGCCATGGTGGTGGCCGACCATCTGCGCCATCCTCGTGCAACCCCGCGCGACTGCGACCTGTCGTGCGATCCGTCTCGCACTACCTCGTCTGGCTTCGGCTGCTCACGCCGCCGCACGAGACGAGCCATGATGGGCCACACTGTTGACTAGAGGCGCCGCCCGATCAGGTCGCGCCGCTATCGGCTGGGTTTTGCGTTGCTGGGTACACCCGATCCCCTGCTATTGTATCTTTTTGGTAATTTGCCCGATCACTGATCGGGGTTGCATCACCCACCGCCTGTCGACCTCGCGCGTACTACTCCGGCATCGACTTCACCGATATCTACATCTTTGACTGTGTGGCTTGGCCGAGGCTTGCGATGCCGAGGGGACGCCTTCCTGCGTCGCTTCTTGGTCATTCAGCCTGCACGTCTATATCGTCGGTTCGTCATCACCACCACAGATCGGGATGCCTCTGCCGACTTCTTCCAGTGTCGCTGCACCCCGCGTGTACTCAGTTTGGACACCCGATTATGCGCAATCCACTCGGCTCCTATGACGTCCACCGCTGAGTTCTACGTGCATCTTCTCCGAGCAACAGCTGGCTTGCTGCTGTGTCGCCTCGTCAGGCCATAGCACCGCCGTTGCATCTACATCGTCGTCCCCTGTGCATCAACGACTGTGCTGCATAATCTTTGCTGCCCCATCCGTCTGCACAAGGTCTTCGTCCTGCTGATCGGGTCTTCGTCATCGATCTGCCGCTACCCGCGCCATCGCTGATCCCCGCTCGCTGGCCACCCCTTCGCATCGCCACTGAGCCTACTCGCCGATGCGTCCGCTCCCACACTGCTTCTTCTTCGTCCAGCACAACCATGCCATTAGCGTCGCCATCTCGTCCCCACCTACTTCGTCTACTCCGATAACCGCATACTGCGCCTTCTATCCCACTGCTCCGCGCACCACAACCGTCATCGAGACCTCTGCTGGTCCCTCAGACACTTATGCATGGTTGGAGCCTACGTCTGGTAACCCCTTCCGCAACTCCTTGGGCAGTTGGGCACTTGCCGCCTGGAGTCCATCCAACAGTCCGGTAGCACTGCGCCCGGCACCGGCGTTAGGCGTCCCCAGCCAAGCGGGCGCAGGACGTGGCACCAAAGTTCCCTGGGGAAGATGCAGGAGGTTAACAGGTGGTCTACCGTCTCATCCTCCTGGGCACAGAGCGCGCAATCCGCTGTATCCTGAAGACCGGGTCTTCTCCTTCGGTCTCCCGTCCAGAGACGGCCGTGGAGAGCCAACCAGAAAAAAGAATTGGACAGGCGCCGATGCTTTCCAGAGCTCCCTCGCTCCCAACATGGCAGACATTCCCAGGAAGAACGAGCGATCGATAGGCGAAGGATGCTGTGTATGTTCCATCTGGTGACCACCTCTAGATGAACCGAACGGTGGCCAGCATTCGTAGCTCAACAGTCTGATTTACACCTGAACTATTAGCGTGGTTTGATTTACCCTCTCATGGCATCACGTAGGATAAAATGCCATCTAAATCGTCCAGGGTGTAAAAACAGACGTTTTTATTTCCGTAGTTATTAAAGGGGACCACAAACCAATTTTAAGGAAATTTGGACTTTCATAATAGTTTAGGGCATACTTCCTCAAATTTTGACCCAAAATACTTGATTTTCTTACTTTTCAATACGTCTTTCTATTTTCCCAATACACCTCTATTTTTTACTTCTTGAGTTGCATTTTAATCTTTTGGCTTCTACGTTGGTCTCCGACTGCCCATGAGAGAGTCTAAAATGTCAAGTAATATAGGACAAAAGGAGTAGCTATTATAATTAAACTAGTGGTCCAATTAAGAAAAACCAAACCAGGACCTCGGTAGTCCGGTTTGTGTCGAACATCAAATAGGCCATTGAATTGTCAGTTTTTAGATGGAAATCAATAAAAACCGTACTTATAATCGTTGTAAGAGCCCGCCGCCATAACAGGTGGGGACATGGAGACATGGGAGAAGAAGCCGGTGAACAAAATATGGGGAGGGGGATAAGTAGGGACGTGGGAGAAGGACAAGGGTTTGAACCTTCCACCGGCTGGGTTTTGAATGTGAGATTTTGACCACTAATGTTCTCATTTGGTCCCATGATCTAAAGTTTAGACAACTTTACCTCTTGAGGCTCCAAACACAAGGTCTAAAGTGCTATCTAAAGTTTAGCCAATCTTATAAAAACTTTAGACCATAAAAGTGAGCTAAAGTGATCTAGAATTTGAATCCTTAACTTTAGCCAAGTAAACTTTAGAGCAAAGAATCCATATAGGCCTTGAGCTACCCATGCATTGTTTATTTTAATGTAGATCTTAGTATATTTGAAGGATGTTGAGTTAGTGGTTGAATTAGGTTGCACTAATAATCAAACCGTGAATTGAGATCTTAATCGGTTCGATGTCTGATTTAGTTCTAATAACTATATTTGAGAGATCAAAATGACTTTTTTCAGAAGGGTTATAACACTGTTGACCCCAGTCCAGTGAATTAAAAATTACCAGCAGTCACGGGAAACCATCACAACCAGAAACATGAGCATGCTCTTCGTGGGGCGAGTCTGATTTCCAAGATTTTCTGATTGCCATAAAATAAGATAAATAAGTTTACAAACTTTGAACACTCGCATTTGTCACTGAAAAACATCTACATGTATCATATCCCCTTCCCAAAATCCAACTATGTCCGTACCTAATTTACACCCACTTTCACCACCCCACCCCAACACCCACACCCACACAACAATTGTAGACTGCAGTAGCATCACGTCGGCAGTTGCTATGCATCTTCGGACACTGACCTGTTTAGCTTGGATACCGAAACGCACGGCTCTTTGTCATCACCACTTCCGCTACTAACTTGTTGGTGATCCCCGTTACTGGCTTCAGGGTGAGGGTGAGGGTGAGGGTGCTCAAGCATAGGGATGTTGCCTGCGCCATCCTGCAGTTGACGTGATTCTTCGTCCCCAGGGGTATTGTCCATGCGATCTGCATCTCCGTGTCTCAGTTCGGTCCATCTGGCATGAGCCAGCCTCATAATGCTTATGAGCAGCATGAAAGAAGAGATGAATCCACTGGTGAGAAACAGGCCGGAGAAGCTCTTCAAAGTGAGAGGCGTGGAAGGCTTGTTGGAACTGTTGGCGGTGTCGCAGCCGTGCCAAACCATTTTTCTTCAAACTGTGAACCCTCATTCCCTTCAGTAATATTCAAGATGGCTGTTGAAATATCATGCAGCAAGGGAAAACCTAGAGGAAATACCTGGAAAAGAACATGATGCTAATCAGGCCATATTATTTATTCCCGTGCATGATGCAGAATATGAAAAGGTTACAGAAACAAGCGATTTCATTCTATTGACAAAAGAGAGGTAATCTACCAAAGCATAAGGTTGAGAAACTTACAAAACCAATTCCTGGGGTCTTGTATATGTGACCAACAATCTGGAACTCATTCTGGTATCGAGTGTCAGAGGAGAGGAAAGATGTTAAATAGGGGACCTCATCCACGATAGCTGACACGCCTCCATTCATGGACCCCTTCCTCAAAGCATCTGCGTACTCATCTTCCCTCAAATAAGGAATCAACCTATGTTTGCTGAAATCTCGATCTCTCAACATGGAGTACACAAATGAATTATGCTGGTACCCAACATAATCACCACTGTAGAGGAGCTGGTCCAGGCTGGTCACCGTAGGACGGAGCCTCTCTGCGGTTAAAATGGATGAAAAACTTGCCGTGTAGCTCTGCACTAGTACCAGCACTAAGAAGCACCATATCACCACAACAATTTTTGACAACGGGCTCCTAATAATATGGGCTGTGCATTGAGTGACCATGATAACAGGTTATTCAAGGACTACTGTAAGAGAAGTTTACTAAACTACTTATAAAGAGGTTAAGACCAAGCCACTGACCATGAGAAAATGTCAAAGTGGAGAAAGCAAAATACAAAGCGTTGCTGAACTGTCTCAAACTTGATCCTTGGTACTCTGGATTTCTGGGTCGCTCAATCACCCACACAACAAACCCAGTGAAGAAGAAGAAGCCCACAGTTGCGAACCAAAGTTCCTTTGTCAGTGGTGCTAAGAAGGTCCACTGGATTGGTTCTAAGTCGCTCTCAGATAACACAAGCAATGACACACCAGACTGTGTGTATGGCATTGTAAAGTCCACTTGTCCTATTCGATTGGAGGTTATGGTCACATCACCTGCTGCTCCATCAAGGATCTGATTTATCCATCAGAAAATTATAAGAGATAAACACAAAGTGCAATGAATATAAATCATAATGTATAACTGATAAGTAAAGCAATGTTCCTTTCAAAAAAAAAAGTAAAGCAATGTAAAAGTATGTGATGCAAATACACAGGTTTCAGGCTCACCCCTAAAGACACGTTGCCTACTAGCTCATCGTAAGAACCATCGAAGACACAGAAGTCATAGCATGGGGGGTGTTGCAGCTTCTCCATAGCAGTCTCAAATACACCAATGATGTAGCCAGTGACTTGTTTTGTGGTACTAGGACGAGTAGCATTATCCTTGCAAAAGAAATAAGGATGAGAAACATTCACAAAAGCTTTGAAACCTTCTTTCTGTGGCACACCAATCCTGAGTAGCTTATCATTATAGCTTCTGCACAACTTCCCCGATTTTCCTCCCACTAATTTTCTGGCATTTCTTCTCTTGGACTCTAGGTTAAGTGAATGTTTAGTGTCAAGGTTAAGTGGAAAGCCAGTCTTCTCCCTCCCTTTAGAAGTCATTACTGTATCTTCTCTCCAGAACACAGACCTTCTGCTATTGTCAAAGCTATATCCTTTTCTACTTTGTTTTTGTGGTTGCAAAGACAGTGGTGGTGTCCATAAACCTACTCCCAATGCACCTTTCCTGTTCACGTGCACAATCTCATAAGATGGTGGCTGCACCTCTCCATTGACCATCTTGAAGTCCCCAGTCAACCCATCAAATGTTGTGTTGAGAATTGAATCAAGAAGAGCTCTTCTGTTTGCAGACACACCATGTCTGCTCAAATCTATTTCTGCCACCCGGATAGTGAACCTGGATACCCCAGCTATCTCAGCTGCTATACAAGTAGCCCATGCCGTGTCATATGCCTGGAACATCAGAACACTTGGGGTGTGCACATGGTCAGTGTTCAGATTCTCCAAGTGGAACCTTGCCTTGAACCTAGCCAAGCTTGTACCCTGAACATAAGGCCGCAGTGTCAAAATCCCCTGCAAGTTATCAATGTCATCAGGGATGAGGCCATCCACTACATTGCCTAGAGCACCAGTGGCAATCCAGACATAATCCTCAGTCACCATGCCAGCATTCTTGGCCCTAGAAAATAGATGGACAGCAAGAGCTGGGCGCATGTTTACGACGAACAGCCTTGCTGACATGTCCTTGAGGCGATAGAGCATCTGGTCAAAGTGATCATCAGTCACACCAATTGGAACAACCACACTATCAATTGTGCGGACACTGCTGCTCTGCAGTGCCTCGGTGAGTGGCTGAAGAATGCCAATTCCATAAGGTGAATCTTCACACACGATGACAACTTCATGTCCTCCTAAGAAAGAGACGATGATGTCGACAATGGGCGCAACCTGAGAGGAGTCCTTGGGTGATGTTTGCACAAAGTAAGGTACTGTGTGCAGATGCAAGGTTGGAGAAACAGAAGAAAAGGAGAGGACTGGAATGCGGTTGCGGCTGCCCAGTTGGGCAAGCAAATCTGCTTCGTCAGACATTTGAGGCACCGCGATGATGGCTAGTACCTGGGCATTCTTGATCAGATCCTCAGCTGTGTAAACCATAACATCGCGGAATTAGTCTAGTAAATAAACACCTTTTGATGAGACACATGTGACAATTACATATTCACCAAAACAAAAACATAGACGAGGGTATGCTATGCATTCCCCGCCTCTTATATAGTTTGCCACTCTTATCTTCCTCTGAAATCGCTACATCCCAGGCATGCCTCGAGATGATTTTTTTTTTCCAGAACGGTAAATTTTGGAAAGACAAACTGTGTTAATTTTCTGGTTTGCCAAACAAGCTCGAATATGTTTATAATGTCATTGGTCATATAGGAACAAATCCTGCTGAGTGAAAAGAACTCAAGAAAAGTTCACAATGATCAAAACACAGAAAGAATAAAAAGACATTCAAGAGCGGAAAGGACACGAACTGAAAAGGGCCGCACATTTTCAGAGGAAAAAACATCCATGAAATTCTTACCAGTTGACACATTACGTCGAACAGGTGGCGCCCACTGCATACCGTTGGCGTGCGGCCGTCATCCTCACATCCTGGAACGCTCAGTCGCCGCATCGACGCCCCACCAACACGCTGCCTGCTGTGTGACCACTGACCACGTAGAGGTGCTACCGCTAAGGGTTCGCCGAGGTAAAACGAGACAGGGTCCCAGCCGTGCGGCGGTGCGGGCGTTACCATGCCTCGCCCTCGCTTCTCCTCTCTTGGACTTGGACTTGCCTGGCCCAAAGGCGCCTGCCGCCACTCAGCAACACCAAGCCGACGAATGAAAAAAAAGTCGCCGCTGGCTCCCTCAATTTTCGCGAAAGTTCACTTTTCCCCATCAAACTCCAAAACCGGGTATAACGCCTCCTTCAATTTTTAAAATCGTTTATCTTACCTCTCTGACCCTGATATAAACGGTTTTGAAGACGGTTTATCTTTATCTTTTTTATTTATTTTAGCTAAATCTTTGAAAATTATAGTAAATCACAGAAAAATCATAAAATAAAAAATTCAATTTTGTTGGACTCCATGTGAGTAGATCTACACAGTGAATATATAATACAGTATGTTTTAGTACAAAGTTTCTGCTGTGGCTTAGATTTATGCGTTTCCGTAATTAAATATAATAATTCATAGATATAGTTTCTATGGTCTAATTATGGTGAAATTTTTATGGTGGACTCATTATTGTATGTTTAAACTATAATAAAAATTTCATACTCATTGGATCATGTATAACTTAGTTATGGATTTTATTTAGGTTTATACTTATTAAATATAAATAAATCTATAACTAAGCTATACATGATCGAATGAGTATGAAATTTTTACTATAGTTCAATTATACAATAATTAGCCCATCATAAAATTTTTATCACAATTAGACCATAGAAACTGCAGCTATGAATTATTTTAATTAATTACATAAAAGCATAGATCTAAAGCCAATGCAAAAATTTTGTACTAAAGCATACTATATTATATGTTCACTGTGTAGATCTACTCATGTGGAGTCCGACAAAATTGAATTTTTTATTTTATGATTTTTTCTATGATTTACTATAATTTTTCAAAGATTCAGCCAAAATAAATAAAAAAGAAAAAGACAAAACAACCTTCAAAACTGTTTATAATAGGGTCAGGGAGGTAAGATGAACGGTTTTAAAAGTTGAGGAGGTGTTTTGGCCGGTTTTGGAGTTCAGAGAGGAAAAACGGACTTTCACGAAAGTTGAGGGAGGTAATGTTGACTTTTTTCACCACCAAATTCTTCGTTGAGTTGTCAAATCGAACGGCCCAAAGTTCAAAAAAAAATCGAACGGCCCAAGTCCACCAAGCCCCCAAACATCGATAGAGTTTAAACTTTACCTGCTCTTGGTTCTCCAAGGACCGCTAGAGACTAAAATAGGGATTAAACTTTAGTCTTATGTTTGGTTTGAGGGACTAAAAGAGACTAAATGGTATTAAAGCTGCTGAACAAAGACTAAAATACTCTTCTTCTTCCTCTGAACAGAGGCCAAGAAGACAGCTGCTGCTGCTCGCAACCGGAGCCGTGCGGGTGGGAAGGGTGGCCAGACCGGCGGCACGGTGGCGCCTGCTCACGCACGGCGGCGAGACGAGTCCACGCTCGCTGCGGCGCGGCCAAGGTCAACTTGGGTGGGGATGGTCCCGACGCAATAAAGAGGAGAGTGGGAGGGGCATAGGGTGTCAACTTGGGCCATTAGTTCCAAATAGCCACCCTTCAAGGACTACAACCCAAACCCACTTTAGTTCTCTGGTAGTTCCTTTATTTAGCAAAGTAAGGACTATTTAAAACTAAAATGAGTTCACTGGTCTCTAGTCTCATCTAACCAAACAGGGCCTAAAGAAGAGGCGGCAACGGCCAGGATCAGTTTAGAACTGTGCCGGCTCCTTTGCGTTTGGATGGAGCCTGGATAGGAAATAGGAAATACGATGTGATGACAGAGTTTAATTAGCTATAAGTTCACTGGTCTCTAGTCTCATCTAACCAAACATGCGGTTTACGCCGGTGCCTGTTGCTTGACTTGTAACTAACATTCTATCAATCCTAACGAAATACGTGTAAAATGACATGTTCAAAAAAAAGTTTTTTTTTACTTCTGCTCCTCTTATGGAGTAGTTTGTCTGATGGAGCTAAAGCCGTTTTGTAAAGGTATGGCAAAAAGACTTCATGTCAGTTTTTAATAATTTATGTTAAGTTTGTGAGGTGGAGCCAGAAGAAGCCATGTTTCCGTGGCTCTTGTCACAGCTTCAGCTTGGGCTCCTGCATGCAGCAACTTTTTGTGGATAAGCCGTACCAAACACTTCAAGAGGAGAAACTGTTTTCTAGCTAGTACCAAACACTCCATGGCAAGCGCCGAAGAAGTCAGAGCCAGAGCTAGAGGTGAGACTTTAGGCCGTATTATGCCGGCGCAGGATGACCCTCTTATGCTTCGTGCCACTTCGGATCATAATCCCTAGGCATGCGAGGCAAGTCAGGCCCGTACCGATATGGCGCGGTAAGTTTTTGCTTCATGGCATGCTAGCACGTCTACGTGTCATGTCAGCCAAAGCACGGTCGTAAAAATATATTTGCTAGTTTTCTTTGTTCGCTTGTGACATACAAAATATATACCATTCTCTCGATAGTTTATGTGATTTTCATAATTCATTTAAGAATTAGATAAGATAAAACACTAGAAAATTGTTCTATAGCGTTGTCAGTGTGCTTACATGTTATTTTTATGTTGGCCGCGTCCAAGCATAGCCTAAAATACGGGTCAAGCCGTGCAGCCCATCGTGCCAAGATCCTAGACACAGCATGGCCCAAAATATTTTGTGTCAGTGTCGTGACATGCTTTGGTTCGTGCTAAAAAGGCAGTGCCACGGTACATTCTCAAATGGCATGGTCAAGTGCAAGTCCCAGCTCTCACGGGCGGAGCCACGCATATAAAAATAGCAAGCGTCTCTTGAAATGAAGGCATTTCTAGAAGCGGTTGAAATTCTAGCCATCTCTACTCTCTAGAAAGTAGAAACTAGAGGCGGTTGGCAGTTTGGCCCTCTGGCTGCAAAAAAATAGATGGAGTACACTAAAATTAACAATTTTTCTAAATTAAGTTGCATAAAGCTAAACCTTATATCAAAAATCATTTAAGGATCAAAAATTTTGTTTTAAGTTTTCAAAATCTAGAATTCAATACTTTAAATTTTTGAAATGGCCTCCTATGGAGAAACAACCTAAACGAAAATTGTAGTACTCGAAGGTATCAACAACTCTATAATTGACTGCCTTTCATGAAATAATTTTAGTACCAAAAAAATCTATTTAAAAATTTTAGATTTTTAAAATTTTAAAGTACCTCCGATAGAGAAACGACCTAAACCCAACTTGTAGCACTCAAAGAGATGTGCATCTTTGTGGTCGATGATTTTTTCATTTAAAGTCATTTAGGACAATATGTTATGTTTTAAGATTAATAATTTTGAAATTCATATTTTTTGAATTATTCAAATGATTTCCGATGGAGAAAATAACCTAAACCAAATTTATAGTACTCGAAGAGATCCCAAAACTTTCAGGTTTATTTTTTTATTTAAATTTATTTAGGATCTCAAATATGTATTACAATATTTACTAAGGTGAATGCAGAAGTATTATATCAGTCACCTACTCACTAGTGATTTTAGTCACTTAGTCACTAGTGATTTTGACGCGTACTAGTACGTGAAAGCACCTTGAGGGGTTGCTCTCCCGAATTAAAACAATTTTTTTGCTGTTTTTTGTGGTCTGATTTTAAAATTATGAAAATCGCTAATATCTAGAGATTCGCATACATTTCTACAAATGGTTTTCAGCCGCCCTGCAGTAGTAACTCATTGTTGAAAATATCATTTATTTATGATTAAAAGTTAAGGTGAAATTTTGTTGGGTTTTTCTATGGATCACAAATTCACAAACTAAACACGTCCTAGTTTTCTGCTAATATTTCGGGTATAGAAAATAAAAAGGTTAAATTTACCAGCAAGCGCTGCCGTGGCAGGATTTCCGCGTGAGTCCCTGACGTGCAGGGTCCACCCGCGTGGGGCGATTCACGTATGGCGGCGAGGCTCTTCCTGCCGGCGGCGTGGCTCGCGAGGTCCAGCACGACGCCGACCGGCACCTTTGCCGTCGCGGTTGCCGTCGCCTCCGCTGCCACTGCCGGCGCTCCCCGGAGCATGAGCGAAGAGAAGAGAGCCGTGGCCGCGAGCAAATGTCGTAGCCTCATCGACCTCTCCATGTGTGTGCGCGCGCTACGTTTCCCGGATTACAGGCTTACAGCTTTCACTTGGATCCAAACAATCGATTGGTATGTGATGCATATATATAGTTCAGTATATACATATTTTTTTGAGCAATTTCAGTATATACAATATTTATATACAGTACGTGACGGAGAACCGGAGAGGCAATAAGCCAATGTAAACGCCTCAACGGTGGTGGTGGTGAAATTTCCCGGGCGATTCTAAAATGTCGTACGCGCGTGCGTGGCTGTGCGCTGTCACAATCTCTAGCTGGCGAGTAGCCATGCATGCAGGCTTCAGGCATGGCGACGTCGTTTCTTCGATCCTTTTCTCTTTTATTTATTTTTCACCAGAAAAGAATTTGATGACGTCAGTCAGATTACTGCATTGCCCTCGAGGCCTTGCCATTTCCTTCGTCTGACAGCGTCGCTCAATATTTTGGTCAAGTGACATTGTTCGCGTAATTGCATGAGCATCGATCTGTTCGAGCATAGGGATCCACGTAATTACAACAGGGAGCCAATCGTTTCTTGAACCATTTATTTTTGGGGGGTTACGGTTACGGGTAAACAACACAGCAATCAATGGTATGGACCGGACCGTCTAGCGATCGACGTCGCACTACGTCGTTGACGATATATACAACCATTCAGGTCGACCAATCGATTAGCTGCGTGTATGCATATTTACATTTGCATATACATTAGACCTCTTCTTAATGATATACTCCCCCGTCCCGCTTTGACTCGTTCTGGCAGTGAAGCACATCGTCTACATTCACAGTTCCTTGAATGCACCTGGACACACCTACGTGACGCATTTATAGATTCTTTGCTGCACCAGTTAAAAGCTAAAACGTCAGTCAAAGCGGGACAGAGGGAGTACATGCTAAGCATGGTCGCGAAAACATATACATTAGACCTGGCCAATATTTTACTCCCTCTAGCCATAAAAAAGTACTCCATCTGATCCAATTTATAGGTTGTATTGGCTTTTCTAGATACACAACTTTTATTATGTATCTAGACATATCGTATATCGAGGTGCATATTAAAAGCTACGTAACTAGAAAAGTCAAAACAATCTATAATTTGATAATGTCTTCAGGACCTATATTTGTAGTTCTAATATCTACTCTTCGGCTTGAGCTTACTAACATTTAATTGGTCACACGGAAGTTCCGACTGCTTTCAAATGGCTCTGGAAGTCATAAACACAAAGTGTTCTTTTTTGTTATTGTTTAAAGATAGGCTAAGCACAAGAGAATAGTTAAGAAGGAGCATGGATCTCTCATCTTATGCTTGTGTTTTATGTTCAGATGGCAGAGAAGAATCTCTGAAACACTTATTTCTGCTCCAAGCTTGCTGGGGATTACTCTTAAACATTCAGGTGCCTACTGCCTAGTCCAGCTAACCCATTTGAGATTCTAGTCAGCTTCAAGAGTCAGCTAGGGTTCCCTTCTTCATGGAAATTATCATTTTAGTAGGTTTGTTGATTTGAACGGCAAGAAACAGTTTCATCTTCAATGCTATTGATCCCTCGATAGGAGCCTTCAAGTTGCTCTTTAAGGACAACTTGCGATGCGACGCTTATGCATAGAGCAAAGAAGTATTTCCCAGCTACAAGCCCTCTTGCCACCTTTTTTATTTTCTTTGTCTCTTTATGTTTCTTATACTCTGCTTATCTTTTTTTTATCTATAAGCCAAAAGTCAAAAGCAGTATCAAGGTGCTATGAAAGTTAAAGCAGGCGGAAGCAGCTGCTTCTGGAAAAAAAAACAGCTTCAAATTCCACTGATTTGGTATTTTGACCCATAAGAACCCAGGAAATTCACATGAACCATACAGGAATATCATAGAAATCAGTTTATTTTCACTACGAACATGAAAGTTTCCCGCATTTCAAATGGGGCCTAAGTGTAACAAATCTACACCCTAGGCACATGCTTCATGGTGGGATTGATAAAGAACAGACATGATGTAGTATTCTACTGTACTAAACCATGTTTATAGACTAAACCAGAAAGCAGAAACATCTTGCATCTAAAATATCAGATATGAAGTGTTTATTTAGGGGGAAAACTCATTATCTAAACGGTAATGCTACGGTGCGGACGTCCGTCCGCCCGGACGCTCCTTGGTGGGTCGCGACGCCAGCCCAACTATCCTCTCCCATCCGCTCAGGAGTTTCTAAAAAAAAACTAGTCGCTTCAATCCTCTCGTCCACTCGTTCCTATCTGCTCCAGGGGCAATGCCCAGCACTGTCGCAAGTCAAGAGGCACGAACACGCTAAGGAAAGTCAACAAATCCGGACAAGTGTTGCCCTAGTCGCTGTCGACGTGGGTTTCCTAGTGGGCTACTCGGAGTTGGTGCTTCCGAAGCAGCTGCTTCACCTCCTCCTGCTGTTGGGGTACATTCGTCACTTCCTCCTCTGGGCATTCGATGCCGTGGGCCTCGGCGACCTGCTGGTTCTCGGGGACGACCACCAAGCATTGTTGTAGGACGGCACGACGCACGGCTGCCCTCTCCCAATAGTGCAGCCGCTGCCTCCCCGCCGTGTTCCGGAGCCGCCGCCGCCTACAAGCGTCGCCGGGCCGCTGCCTCCGGCACGCCGACGAGCCTCTGTTCTCCCAAGCATCAAGGAGATGTTGCACTGAAAGTACATGTTGCAAGTGTATGTTTCAAGTGTTGCCGATGTTTCAGAGGTATGTTGCAAGTGTTTCATACGGATGTTGTAAAAGTAAACTGGGGATGTTACATATATTGCAATTGTTGTATATGTAAGTTACAAGCGTTTTTTTCCCAATGTTTCATATGTGTTTTAAGACGTATGTTGCAAGTGTGTTTATTTGGATGTTGCATATGTTTCACACATATGTTGTAAGTGTTTTATCTAAATGTTGCGTATGTTTGTAATGGTTTTCAAGCGTTTTTTAGGTGTTTTTTTTTCAAGTGTTTCAGAAGCATGTTTCAAGTGTTTCATCTGTCTTTAAACGTATGTTGCAAGTATTGCATCTCGATGTTTAAAAAAATAGATCAGGTGTTGCACATGTTGCAATGCAGTTGCTAGAGGGGACGCGAGGGGTTGAGCGAGGCGCAGACGCCACATGGGGTCAGGCGGGGGTGCAGATGCTGCGGGGGCGGAGTGCAAGCGCAAGCTGGAACGTCCGAAGGCTAGCACAAAGTAACGTCACTACAGGATTGGGGCTTTGCGAGAGTGAGTTATTGGGTAGTGTCGAGTAACCAGGGCCAATGTCCGGTGTCTGTTCTGCATAGGGTATCTCGAGCGTGAAACAAATCAATTTCTCTAGGATGAGCAAAATTCCTGCACGCAGCCTTTCCTTTCATTAAAACGTTTCAAGCAGTGCTATCTGCCCCATGGACATCTCGGTCGGATGCGTGGTCATTTACTTTCAAACAAGTTCAAGTTGCAGGACCAACTGGGCACTGCCGCAAATATGTTAATCTGGTTCAGTTTTTTCTTTCCTTTTGCAGAACAGCGTTTATACAAAATGGAAATTGGGTAGTCGTCAGACACAGTACATAGAAAACATCATTCAGTATGTTCGTTTCGTCACAAACGATCGTGGATTATTTACTGCTGACTAATTTAGTGTGAGAAAAAAAATACTGTTTTAACTTATAATCTACGATCATATACGAAGCGAACAGGCTGATTATCATTACACATGTGGCTGCTAAGACGGCGACACCATGCCTTTCACTCAGCACACCAGCCTATCCCCTTTTCCCGGTAGACTTGCCGCTCCTACAGATCATAGACCCGCTCCATTCCATCACCCGTTCACATGTACATACATGCTACAACCCTACAAGTGAGACAGACCCTCCAATCAGCTGCGAGCGATGGCTGATGCTAAACCATGTTAACAGAAACAATACAATGTCTGGGCAAAGAGTGACCACGCACATACAACAAACCACACCTCCGGGTCCTCTGTATGGAACGAAGCATCCGTGCATCCATCATCTGTATCTTAACTTCGCATCAAGCTCATGCCCATACATCCCACTAGGTACGCGGCCTCCAGCCATTGCTGGGTGGTGCACCTGCTGTTGCTTCGATCTGGCTGACATCTCCATCTGGATCAACCTTTCAAATGCCTCTGGATGATTGCCTCTCACCTCTGAGCCTGATGGGCCTAAACAGTGATGGTAAGAAAAAATAAACTTAACAGATTAGTAAATAGCATGTCCAAAATTGCAGAAATTAAGAGAAAACGCCACAATAAAAAGTTGAATGTATCAAACACAACAAGGATAAGTTCAAACAAAAATCTTAGTCTCATTGACAGTAAGTTAAGATGATGGTATTATGGAGATGTCAGCCAACTCCAAATGAAAATCTTAATGTCTAAAATAAGCAGAATGGTATCATGGAAACCAAACTGTGCTGTCTAACTTCAATTAGGAGAATTGCGAGTCAATGTGAACTAGTAAAGTTTTCTGCACTGTGATCAGGGATATCAGATATATGGCATGTCTGAACTTGCAAATACTCCCTCCGTAGTAAAAAATAAAGTCGTTTTGGACAAGGCGTCAAACATTGGGAATATAAATCATGAATAACTTTTAAGTTGTTGAGTTTGGAAATGTGAAAACCATATAAATAGATTTGTCTTGAAAAATACTTTCATAAAAATATACATATATCACTTTTTGATAAATATTTTTATAAAAACAAGAAGTCAAAGTAATACTTTGGAGACCGTGTCGCTGTCCAAAACGACTTTATTTTTGAGTATGGAGGGAGTAATGACAAGTAATATCTGCTAGTAAATAAAACATATAAATCAGGACAATTGAGACTCACCTGGCATCATCAATCCAAACTCTCCATAGTTGGGCTGGCGAGGGTGCATATGGAAATTATTTACATTGCCCATCTCAGGTCTATAACCAGCCATGTGATGCACAGGCTGAGATGGCGGGACACCTCTTGGCAAGCCTTCTGGAGGAAATCTTCCAGGCATGGACAAGTGTTGTAGCATAATATGTGCATTCGGGTCCAAGTGAGGGACCCCTGGCCCATGAAGATTATGATGCATAGGATTCACATTAGATGGGAAAGAACGGTGAGAATCATGGTGTATCGACTGTTGCATATCAAATGAAGCTGGCTGTTTCCTATTAACAATGTGATCCATCATAGGGCGAGGTGCCATCATAGGAGGCCTACCCTGTAGAAGATGATACAGATTCTGAGAATCAACCTGATAACAATGGTCACGAGGATGAGATCCAGGTGCATCAGGACCAAGTACTTGAATGTGTTCTGCATCTCCAGGCACAAGACGTTGAAACCTATACCTGAGGTCATCAAGTGCCTTTTCAGGCAATAGCCCTTCAACCCTGCTGGATCCTACTGATGCCAAAATATCAGAATTTTGACCAGGCAGAGAGTCACTCATGGTAAACAAATTATCTTCTTCAGGCAGATGAATTTCCATTCCTTTCTTGTCAAAACTAGCACTCCCCTGATTTAGACCAGGTACTGCTGAATGCTCGATACCTGGTTCTCGAGGGAAAGCAGCATCTTCAGCAGGGTAGTATCCTTCATGGCTAGATGACAATAGAGTTTTACCCGTCTCTGCAAACTCAGTAGGACCACCAGTTGTGGATCCTCGAATAGAAATTGGTGCATCTTTCGAGTGGAGCTCATTCATAAATGCAGCCCCGAATAACGCTTCCAATGTCAAGTTCTTCCCAGAAGTAGGAACGTTGTCAACACTGTTAACCGGATCACTTCCAGATATTCCACCATTGGCCATTAAATTTGCGCCAACACTCTGAGGTTCATCAGTTGATCCTCTCTGGAAACCCAGCAAAGGTGCTCCCTTATTATCTGTTCCTTTTTGCAACAATGAAAGAAGATGCTGTGATGCATGATTATCTACAGCTACTTTCTGCATGGCAACTTGCTCATCCATAACAGTCGGTTGCTCCTTTGTAGCATTTATCTGAGGTGAGCTGCTATTGCTAACCTGTGCTAACATTGTCTGCTCAAGATCCTCACATGTCATCATAACAGGAACTGCCTCTGGAATATCAGGATGGATGTATTGTTCAAGAATTCCATCGGCAGGCGTAGGGGATGTAAATGAGGTAAGCTTTGATCCAGAATCAAGTTTATCAATAGGTGCTCTTGGCGATAAATTCTGGACAGCAGCATCAGATAAAGGAGCATGGACTATATTTTCTGGACCTGGATTTTCATTTTTGACAATCATGGAGAGCAGGCTCTTTGAAGATAAGTCTTCTGCAGATTTCAACTCTGCATGAAATAGAAGGTATGAAATCAGTAAGAGAACAGACAACCAAATGGAAGCTGTGAAGCAACGAGGGACATGTCCTCAAATTTTATTTTTGTTTGTAAATGCGTATGTTGCGATGGATTTGCGGTCACACAAGAATGGACCGAGTTCGGAACGATAATATACGTGATCGCCTAGAGGTAGCACCAATTGAAGAAAAGCTTGTCAACATCGGTTGAGGTGGTTTGGTCATGTCCAAAGTAGACCTCCAGAGGCACCAGTGCATTGTGGAGTCCTAAGCCAAGCTAACAATATGAGGAGAGGTAGAGGAAGACCGAAATTGACATGGGGGGAGGCAATAAAAAGAGATTTGAAATCTTGGGATCTACCTAGAGATCTATGTTTGAATAGGAGTACTTGGAAAGCAGCTATTGAAGTGCCTGAACCGTGACTTGGGGCTCTTGGTGGGTTTCAACTCTAGCCTACCCCAACTTGCTTGGGACTGAAAGGCTATGTTGTTGTTGTTGTTGTTGTTGTTGTAAGTTCTTGTGGCATGATGACCAAACGAAACGGAAACGCCAACACTAGTCGATAACCAGGTGTTGGGCATAATGGGAGCAGATAGTAAAATTTATGAAACGGTATTACCTTCATCAAGAAACCAGCGAGCAAATTTGGATGATTCTGGCACAGAAGCAGCAATCATGTCATCATCAGTTTTCAATGGATGGTTCTGCATAATATGTAAAGGAAATAATAAGCATATGACCCATGTAACTCTAATTCAAATTCAATTCCGAACAAAATTGGAGATTCCTTCTTTTCAGATATTTCAATGTCAAACAAAATTGGGGTTTTCTTCTATTCAGATCACACTGCACATAACATGGAACAAAAATAGTCATTTCTAAGTTGTAACCCAGCACATGCTATTAAAGTCTAACAGATTATAATGAGCATACAAGGCCATCTGAACTAGTAAATCTATGTAGAAAGCTATCACATCAACACACAGGACAACAAAGATGGATGCTTTAAATAAAATTATCAACGTTCAACTCTCATCCTTTCTTATAAACAAGAATCATTGAATTAGAGAAGTAAAACAAATAAAATCCCAGGCCTAACTGTATTTTAGTTAAATGAACTGTGCAACAAAATCAGATAAAATTGTGAAGGTATAAGTTCACATCACATTAGTAGTCAATAGATCTGGTTGGACAATGTTCACATATTATATACTCCCTCTATTCCAAATTATAAGACGTTTTGGCTTTTTTAGATACATAGCTTTTGCTATGCAATTTTATATACCCTATGTCCAGATACGTAATAAAAGGAATGTATCTAGAAATGCCAAAACGTCTTATAATTTGGAATGAAGGGAGTAGCTTACATAACATGGAACCATAAATATAGATGGCTTCTGCACAGTTAGGAAAATAAGAGCAAGCAGGACCAAAAAAGGATTTCTTGCTGTACCTCAACATAAGTAGGTAGGTTACTGCCGCTTTTCGATAAAACATTGCCAAAGAACTGTTCTAAGATTGATACTGAATCATCCTTCCTAACTGGATCAATATTTTTAGATTTGCCTTCTTTTCCAATAGAATACTTATCCATTACATCAGCTTCCCAATCCTCGCTCCCTTTCAGAATGCTAGAAGGCAATTCAGCTGAAGAGGTAACACCACCAGCTGGAAGCGTGTGCTTTGGACCCATAATAGCAACGTTATTGGAAATTCCCTTCTCTTTACTTTCAGATGTGAACTCTGTTGCTGACTGGTCACCCTCTAGCTGACCACCAAGCTGTGCAACAGTCAACATGTTAGCCTCAGTAGTAGCATTATGACACTACAAAGTAGAAACATATTAAGTAACACTACAACATTGGTGGGGCTATCCCTCTTTTGCTAAGGAAATGATTCTATCAGAGACAAGAACTGAAGGTTCTATCTTCAATGAACACAACAATTTCTGAAAAAAGGTATCAACGACTGCAAGGTAGGAGATTTTGTGTGTAATTGCTGGCATTCTATTAGCTATTGAAACGACATGTAGATACACACCTTCGGCTCATGTGCGATGTTAGACGACTGTGGCTGAAGTTTCTTGTCCGCAAATGCAGTTGCAAAACCCGGCGGGACAAGCGGCCTGGCAGCAGGAGCTAGTAGAACTGAAGATGGTTTAGTGGTATCTTCCTGATACAAGGATACTGCGGAACCATCTAACTTCTCATTTTTAGTTTTGGCATTTGCCTTTGCAGTAGATGTCTGTAACTGTGAAATGATATCATCACTGGGATTCTCCTTCAGGATATCAGGACCACTCTTCTTTCCTTGAATTGCTTTGTGTTGCTCTTTTCTCATCAACTCAAAAGATGCTGCATATAGGGCAATGTGAGAAAGCATAGATGATTGCAGTGGGGAAAGAACAGGATGTTTTATGTTGCAGTGAGAAAATCTGACCCCTCCGCTTCCTTTCTTCTTCTGCTCTATCCTCATTTGATAATTCAGAAGACCCAAATGTCTCATCATTCATTGAGTCAATGTCTTTCCGCGAAAAAGGAGCAGCCTGTCATTAATGTGAGAAATACTTATGAAAATTTCAAAGATTGTCAATCACTAAGATGATGAAAGGAAGGCAGGGTACATGCATGCAGGCACCAACCTTGTAAGGACGTGGTGGCTGGTAGCGTTCCGATGTCCTGTTTAGCTGAGGCGCATTGCCATGATCCTTTGACGACAACTGCCCAGCATATCCTGATGGCCTAGGGAAACCGCCACTTCCCAGTAGGCCATCATGCTCCGTGTTCTGCCAATTGCGTCTGTACTGGTTTCCACCACGCCCTGCTGCATGGCACCATTAGTAACGTAAAATAAGCAGTCCACTTTCCTAATCTGTCCATAAAAAGGATGGACAGCAGGGAGTAAATGTGCATGATTTATTAACAATATGACCATGCAGATGATTGTTCTCCAACTCCCTCGGTTTACTATTGGTGAAGTCAATGCACTCATGTACTTGTGTAGACTAGAAAGCTTCTGAAAGTCAAGTCCACAATACAATGAATACCATATCATAGGCAAAAATGGTCACAGAGAACCAATTAAACTGACAAATCGTAGACTGCCAGCTTTAAGAATGTAATTTCCAATGCAAAAAAATTACGCGAACAGAAGAGTAATTTTACCCTGTGTCTGAGACTCGCGATCGGGTAACTCCCCATCCCGATCGCTTGATCCAGATGAGCGAGTGTCCCACCTCCCTCCAGTGTTCCCACCACGAGAAGAGTAAGTATATCCTCCCCCCGACCCGTCTGGCCGTCCCTGGGATGTATTGTAGTAGCCCTTGTTTCTCTCAAGCACGCCCGCTGACAGCTCCTGCAGCTCACTGTTGGAGAAGCAACAGCAAAGATCGTCAAACAGAAATCCCACCGGCCACACTGGGCAAAAGGCCTAACCAACAGAAAGCAAGGCAAGGTGACCTAAGAAGCGCTGTATCAAAGCCAGGGGGCAGCTTCTTGCAATGCTCCAACTCGCCAAACGACAGCAGAAAATCCCTGGAGTACACTATCCTCGTCTTCATCCTGCCATGGAGGATACACAGGGCCGACCCGGTTAAGGACATGGGTGTACAGATGAACACCCGATAAGTTTCACAAGAAGAAATCGAAATCAGTAGGCATCATACATGTGTACACTTGTAATTAGATCAGATCTGGGTACAAATAGGCAGATAGCTTGACTTAGGGTTTGGGTGCTCGATTTCGCGCAGCAGGACGGGCAGAGAAAGGGTGGGCATACCTGGTGGGCGCCCGTCGCCGGAGAAGGACCCGACGAAGAGCCGCACCTGGCTAGGGCGGCTGCGCGGCCGCCCAGTCGTCGCCACGGGAGAGAGAGCGCGAGCGAACGCGGCGTGAGAGGGTAGAGAAAGAGGAAGGGGGCGAACGCACTGCGGGGCAGTTTGGTTCAGGTCGAATGAGCAGGCGGCAGGCCTCGATCCGATGGGTGGGGGTGGGGGTGGGGGTGGGGGATGGGCGATGCTGCTCGGTGCTCGCAGGATGAAAATGGCACGGATATTTTCGGAGAGTATTCGAAACTGAATTCGTCTACAGGGGTTGAGATCTATCTGTATTCGAGTTTGGATATCCAACATCTGATACCGTATCCGTATCCGAATACTCAAATCGCATATTTATGATGTCCCTAGATGAAAACGGGATAAAAACGGATTGGATACGAACGGATATCACCGATATTACATTTGTTTTCATATTTCTGTCCGGATTCGGATTCGAATACGGATAGTGTCAACTATGTCGGATAGGATACGATTGGATATCGACATCATAAATATGCGATTTGAGTATTCGGATACGGATATTGTATCGGATGTTGGATATCCGGACTCGGATACGGACAGATCTCAATCCTTCTAAACGGATTCGGTTTCGAATATGGTCGAAAAATATCCGTACCGTTTTCATCCCTACTTGCAGGCTCGCGGTTGTGAGTGTCTAGCCCAGGCCGTCAAAACAGATTATTGTCTGTGACTATACTTTGAGCCTAGGGCCTATGTTCTTTGTAATTAATGAGATGACGAGTGTTGTCTATAAACTATTCTTTAATAAATTTAAGTTGTGAGCTTGTCTCGTGTTCTATTTTCTAGTGAAATTTTTCAGCGATGTTTTTTTTTGAATTTAGAACGTAATTAAACAAGAAAAATCTAAGCGAAATATGTTGTGCTGGTTAACAAGTTATAACATTCAGTAAATCTGTACAACACTCAAGTGTTTCTCTCCCTCTCAACGTCCGATTCCTCGCCCTCTCATTCTTCTTCATCTCTGGCATCTTTCCCCTCTTCCTCTCCAACTCCAGCAGACTTAGAAGGGGCTCGGGGGAGGCAGGCTGGGCAGGAGGTGGGGTGAGCGGCTTAGGGTTCCGGCAACGGAAGAGGCGGCCAGGCCAAGTCGGGGCTACGGCGGGAGGGAGGAGAGGAAGAAGAAGGCTGCCGCGGGTGCGGTAGGTTCTCGTCGGAGCTCCACGGCTACGAAGCTCCGACAAGACCCTACCACGTTGTGGCGAGGCGATGGGCACTGGGCAGCGACGGCGTGTCGGGAGGAGGAAAAGACAATGAAGAAAAAAAATCGAGTGTTTGGACACTCGAGCACGGCATAGACAGACTCGTAGCATTTCATATAGAAACATATTAGTATTGTCTTTTTATTGCACTTCTCCATATTTGCTTAACCAAGAAAAAACACATGGAAGTACGGAGCGGAAGAAGAAGACGGGAGATGTCTCCATATGGCTCACTTAAACTGAATGTGGACAGGGCTTTTAGAGGACTTCGATAAAAAAAATGGTGGCTAGGGCTATGTCATCCGCGATGAAAGCGGATGAGTGATTCAATCAGGGTCTGGAAGGATACCGTTTGCGATCAATCCGATGCATATGGAGCTTACTGCATGTATTGAAGGGGTGAAGGCAGCGATATCTCTTGGCGTCAATAACATCATCCTGGAGAAAGATGCACAGCAGGTAGTGTAGGTGGTTCATGGTGATGATTTCAGACTCGCAGTGGTCAGTGGCTTAGTCCATGAGCTAAAGGATCTTGTGGTAGAAAATTCTGCTTTGTTCCTTCTCAATATGCTCCACGTGAATGTAATAGGGTAGCCCATGAACTAGCTTCTATAGGGAGTAGAAGCAATGACTGCCCTCAGTGTTGGCCGGTGCGCCAAATTGTATCTTGTTTCTGGTGTAAGGCGATTTAGCCGACATGGTTGAGTAATGGAATGCGAATTCCTATTAAAAAAAGAAAAAAACAATGGTGATAGCACTTTTCTATATAGTTACGAAAGCGGTGCCTTGGTGGCTTTGGATAAAGGTCGAAATGAAGCTGCTTTGTCGCTTTTGGGCCAAAGCTAGGCAACGATGACTCATGATAGACTTAGTGTGTGTGTGTGTTATGGCCGTTGTGCGGGTGCGTCACGACTTTGTATGAACTTCTTCTTAATCGAGCGGTTGTGCTCCTGTCTTTTTTTCAAAAAAAGAAAGAAAGAACAATGAGCTTTTTCAGGTAACTTACAAGTTACGACAGATTCATTTGTCATGTATGTTGACTAGAACTCCAACCAAAAAAAACATAAATGGTAAGGATTTGTCTTGATTTTTATGAGCTTATTCGCAAACGAACAACTGTCTATGACATTGTAACTAGAGGAGCTACCACTTGTGACAGATCATTTGGATCTAGTAACAACACACTATAACCTTTTAGAAAGTTGTGATGAACAACATGTGGATGCACTTTGTCATCCATGCGAGATGACCATACTCTATTTGACTGACATTATTTGAATGACAGATAGGCTCAAAAATTCTCTTACTCCAAATACCGATTATGCAGTAGAATTAATTCCTCTTACCTTCCTAGTGAATTGGAAAAAAGCATGTGGCTAGTAGTTGGAACTGAATATATACATCTGGGCATCCCTCTATACCGCCTCCTCCTCTAGGCATGCCTCGTTATTTATATATGGTCATGTGGTGTGGAAGGGCTGCTATGAACAAGAAGAAGCAATTGGGCATGGGAACACGGCGTGCTGGTCAAAGGATCGAGATGCCACTAGAGGGGATGAATAGACGTTCCTTAAAAATTCAAGTACAAATTAGCAACAGATTAGTTAGAAACAGATAACCTGTAAATTCACAGATTATCCACCTTTTATGGAAATTTGAGCGAATTATCTGCACTTTTATTGATATTCAACAAAGTTTCATTTCTCACAAATATTTGAGTGTATTATTGCACCTTTGAGGATATTCAACAAGAACACAACTAACTCAAATGTACATTATACTTGATGAGTTCTAGCTCAAACCAAGCTGGGAGATAAGTTTCTTTATATTCAAATTAGGAAATCCACAAAGTACTTGGACTCACAAACATACTCAACCAAGTAGATCTAGTGAAATAAAAAAAATCAAAGTAAAAGCTCAAAACACAATCAAACCAAAGTGAAGACCAAGGGGTTGTTTCTCGAAGCTCGGCTCCTTCCAAGAAGGAGATCTCTTTCAACTGCTTTCCTAGCTTCACTGCCTTGACCTCTTACTTTGTGGAGGCAAGATCGGGCCCTTCACAAAGCTTCTTGGGGCTCGCCATAAACATGGGAGCTCGTTGAGTGCCACTGCCACCTAGCCATCTAGGAGGCTTCACCTCCATGAATAATGAGTACTTCTCAAACAATTGATGAAGCCCATTAGTGTTCAAGATTTGGTTGCTCACAAACTTCCATATCTCAACCTAGCTTTTAGGATTTATCACAAATCACACAAAATCCTCACAAAGTGAGTACGGAGAGTCAGAGAGGCATTTTCTTCAATTATGGGCATGGAGAGGTAGCAACAACTCCTAAAAAAGAGTTTGGTGGTGAAAGTATCTAAACCCCTAATTTAGGTCTTCATAATTAATGACAACGCTTGTGAGCTAATATTTTCATTGAGACGTGAAATTAAGGATTAGTCCACTAGGAGAGTTAAG
Organism: Miscanthus floridulus; assembly: GCF_019320115.1. NCBI lineage: Eukaryota > Viridiplantae > Streptophyta > Magnoliopsida > Poales > Poaceae > Miscanthus > Miscanthus floridulus. The sequence goes on from NC_089598.1 coordinate 23,299,550, forward strand.
CTACTTTGGATGTCATTGCCCGTGTGATCAGAAAGCATGATGGATAGCTTAAGGCAAAGATACAAAGGTAAGTTTTCGCTTTAACCAGTCATGATGTGATTAGAGGATGAAAATGACTAGATTGATAGGCTACATAGCCATAATATCATGAGGGGTCAATGTTCTTTTACTTGACGGATCTTTAAAGCCACATTGCTTGATGAATTGCACTGCATGCATAAAATGAGTGGGGTTTGAAAAAATATGGAAAGGAAAAAATGAAAAATATGTTTAAAAGGATAACTATGCGAGAACTAAGGATCGTGCAAGGCAAACATTCATATACCTTAGCCGTTTTTCAAAAATGGATTTTGGACTACTTTTTAATGTATGTTGTGGATGATCCCACCTTGGGATGGATGGTCTACATGTATACCCCCCCAAAAAAGGTCCGGGGCCGATCTGAGCCTAGTCCAAAATGATGGGTCTGACTTCTGAGGCATAAAACCTAGGCCCAAATCCAGCCCTTTTTTTTGTAAGCCTGGCTCGGACTAACTTTTTCTCATGTCTATTTGAGACTATTAGATACTTTTGTTGCTCTTCGATAAACAATAGACCTGATCATAGACCACATGGACTTGACCCATCCGAGAGAAAGAACTTGACCTAGCAAAAGTTTGAGGTCAGATTTCGACTGAAATTTTTACCCATGGACAGGCCCACCAAGAAATAAACAAGTAGACCCACTCCACCCTAAACCTAGTACTTGGCAATCATTTGGAATTAATTCTACAACAGAATCTATATCTGGAGCAGGAGAATAAGGAGGGAGAGCTTTGCTAAATTGACATTGAGTATTTATGTTTTCCACGTTAGGTATCAAAGATTATTGGCAAAGATAAATTGTTGGCTCATTTATGTAATTTGATTTGTTCAGTATTTCTAGATAAATTGATTCAAGTACATAGACTAATAAATGACTCAAATTTTTATTTGCTTTCCATGAAGAATAACTTGAGCAAATTCCTTCCTGAAGACTTGCATAGGGGAATTGAAGGCTGAAGGTCTCTCAAAATTTTGTCATTGTGGATCGACCAAATGGACCAACACATAGTGATTAAGATTTCCATGAAAAAGGAAAGATGCAGCTGATCTTGAGAGATGCCAAGGTGACAAACAGGTGTGCTGGTGAATTGTGAGGCACTAAGGTGCTCCAACAAGCCATCACAAAAGGAAAGGCCAAAAACAGATGCACTAGACTTTCTTCGGTTCCCAAATTGCAGAGAATACAGTTATAGTCATCGAGGACCATATTCCTCTGCTTCAATAGCTCTCTGGTACTTAACCGATCATTTAGAAGTAGCCAAAAGAAGACCTTACATTTATTGTGACATGACAACCACCACAAACAGGAGTATGCCCGAGGAACTAGACGATTACCAATCAGCTGTGAGTAGGTCTTCTCCGCGATACGCGGTTGTTCTGGCAAAAAAAAGAAGACACTGATTATTTTGGGACATTCTGGTTCCAACTCCATTTCTTCTTAAATGACCATCAAATGACAATAACTTCAATTGATGACTCTATACATCAGCAGTTAAAACATCTAAATATCACCAATCTACTGTTAGGGCGATAGACTGATAGTATGGCAGGAAACTCTGCAGGGATTCAGTGACTATCTGCAAATAAATAAATAAACAAAAATAATGAACTGTTATTTGCTCCCACATCCCACTGTTCCAAATCAAAAGCCTAAACGGACATGCCAACACCTTGGCCAGTACTTCCCATCTCGATCCGGACACAATCAGCAGGCACAGGACCATTGTACATGCCATTCTGCATTGGACCAGCCTCTATATCAGCGGCACTTCCATTGCCTTCCTTGGAATTTTGGTAATTGTTATCCCTGATTTCATGTAGATGTTGATCGGGTACAGAGCCATCTCCCCTGTCATTTTGTAGCTGAATGGACTCACCAAGACATACACTTCCAGCGCACCCATCAGCATTTTGCAATTCAGAACCTTTAGATCTTTTGTACTTTGCATAGGCCAATCTGACAATGGTTATGAGCAGCATGAGAGCTGAGATACATCCAGTGATAATGAAGAGACCAGAGAAACTCCTCAAAGTGAGTGCCGTGAAACCACTGATCGGACTGTCACCCACAGATGGTGCAGCTGGGCCAAGCCATCTCTCTTCAATTTGTGGGCCCTCATACTCTCCTGTCAGGCTCAAGATGGCGATCGAGAGATTATGTACCAGTGGAGAGCTCAGGGGAAATGCCTGAAGACAAAACATCGTGTTAGTTTGGTTACTCAGCACTAGTAGCATGGCTCTTATAGAATATCAAATATATCAAAGCACTAATGCAAGCAGCTTACGAAACCAAGTCCAAGGGTCTTGTACATGCGATTAACTATCTGGAATTCTTTCTTGTATTGAGGGTTGGAGAGGAAATAAGTCAAATAGGGAATCTCATCGAGAATAGCCGATACCCCTCCATTCTTAGACCCCTTCCTCAGAGCTTCAGCATATTCTTCTTGATTGCTGTAGGCCTTTATCCTATTCAATGGGAAACCTTGCTTTATCAAAAATGATCGAGTAAATCCTCCATGCTGGTATCCAACATAGTCACCATTGTGTAACAGCTGATTGAGATCAGTCACCAATGGCCGGAGCCTCTTTGCAGTTAGCATTGATGATAAGTTTGCGGTGTAGCTCTGCACTACAACCAGCACCGCAAAGCACCATATCACAACAACAATTTTTGACAGAGGGCTTCTAATTATTTGATCTGTACAAACAGAGAGGCATTATTTGAGATCATCCTACAACTATGATAACTAGCTATTAAACCACTTATAAACCATCATATATTGACATGTTGTAAAGAAGTTTGAGCTCAAAGTGCTGACCATGGGAGAAGGTCAAAGTGGAGAAAGCAAAGTAGGAAGCAGTGCTGAATTGTCTCTGTCTTGATCCTTGGTACTCAGGATTCTTGGGCAGTTCAATCATCCACACAACAAAGCCAGTGAACAAGAAGCCGCCCACAGTAGCGAACCAAAGTTCCTTTGTTAGGGGCTCTAAAAATATCCACTGGATTGTTTGGAGTCATTCTCGGAGAGCATAAGCAAGGACAAACCAGACTGTGCATATGGCATTGTAAAATCCGCCTCCCTGATTCGTTCAGGGGTTATGGTCACATCACCAACTGCTGCATCAAACACCTGTTTATTCCACAGAAAATGAACAGAAGAAACAAAAACAAATGCACTAAGAAATTTAAACATGGTAAATCCAGCCTTGTAAAATGATGCGAACTAAGCATGTTGAAGTAAGGCCCACCTTTAGAGATACACTGCGTACTAGCTCATCATAAGAACCATTGAAGGCATAAAACTCATATTGTGGACTAGGCTGTAGCATCTCCATAGCAGCTTTGAAGATATCAATGCTGTATCCAGTGACCTTTTGTCTCTCAGTGTTAGGATGAGTAATATTCACAAAAGCTTTGAAACCAGATTTATGTGGCACAGCAATCCTGAGTTTCTTCTCACAGCCTCTGGACGCCGTCCCTGAGTTTTTTCTCGCTAATTCTCTGCCATGTGTTCCCTCTGTATATGGATTAAGGAAAGGTTTGGATCATCTTAATGTAACAGCACAATCTTCTCATGGCCTATTGAGAAAAAGAAATGGCCTATTGAGAAAAAGAAGAAAATGGCATGGCTTTAAAATAATTCTGCCACTGTAACGCCCCAGTTCGGAAAACGGCTAAGATCCACTTTACACGTTGAATGGACCTTACCTACTAATTAACTCTCTTGCACTTTTATTCTCGCTTCGCGCAAAAAATTCAAACCAGAGTTTATTTTATCTTAGGCTCAGGCTTTTAAGCTGGTTCGCACCTCCTCTGCTTCCGATGCGGAACTAAAATCCCGTAACTACAGTGTCCCGTGATGCTACAGCAACGCGCACCACCTTGTTGCTAAAATCCTGCATATACAGTGTTCCGCGATCCTCTCGTTGCTACAGTACTCTCCGTTCGGCCCAGCCCACATGACCAACAGGCAACATGTGACTATTATTTGGAATATTGATAATGTGGAACTATACTTAATACTACAATGGGCCATTGGACGGAAGACCATCTCACTAAAATTCGAAACTGTCCCAACCATTAATATTCAACATTGTCCCAACCAAGTCCTGGAGAATTGAACATGGAAAATCGAAACACACCCTATGCATTGTACAATTATTTTTTTTAGCCGTTATATTATAATCTTATAATGCATCAATTTGGCCCTATTTGCTTCGCTGAAAAGCCAAACTGAAAAGTACTGAAAAGTACAGTTCGCTGATTTGTTTTGAGAGAAAAACATTATACTAATTTCAAGCGAACAGGGCCGACTTCAGATTGCCATTTAAATTTCCAATACCCTGCTCAATCATGTGGGAAAATTAAGATAAGCAGTTGATTGGCTTTCTCTCTGACATCCTCTTCGTAGAGCGGTAGAGGAGATCCTGCCAGGCGCCGCCGTGCCACAAGATCGCCTTGAGGAGCGGCCGAGCGAGCCATGGGCTCCAGGAACGAGAACGGGGAGTTCGGACTTCGGAGGAAAGGAGGGTGTGAACTGTCGACTAAACTAGATTGATTGCGTTATACTACTCCATCCGCCCATATAAAATTCTGTTTTTTTTAGTAAAACAGTTTTTAATTTTTAATTAAATTTATTAAAAAAAGATATTAAGACTTATGATACCGAATAAATGTTACTATGAAATTCCAGGGAACTCCACGTACATATTTTATATATGTATTTCATATATATGAATAGAGACGATTTCGACAAAAGTTCGAATTTAGCAAGGGTCGAAATAGTAGGATAAAAATAAATTGATAAAACAGTCCTAGAAAAAAAAACTTCCTTTAAAATGTAAGATGGATATGAGCTCTTTGCTAAGATGAACTATAAATTCGCTAGAATCCGTTCATTTTTTCAATCAAAATACAACAGCCATAAACATGGATCCAAGATACCCCACGTACGACAAGACACGAGGTGGATAGGATAGGCAAGTGAGTCTTTTTCGTGTGTGTTTACCGGCAGGTGCGCTTGCTTGGGTGACGACATCATCATCTCCGCTTGCACCAGCACCACCGATACGGTGCGGGTCCGTGTGCACGCCGCCCACGACGCCGCCGGTTCCCGGCGGCACCGCCGCCCCAGCCAACACGTCCCGATGCGCGACTGCGAGCAGGATGAGCAGCAAAGCGACGGTGAGCCGGCAGCGCCGCGGCCACCACTCCATTCCTCCGCCAACACGTACCTACGCAGCTGCTGTTGCAATGTATATATAACTGGCACAGTGGTGGACGACAGTTCCTTCCATGTGAAATCCAAGAGTGCGGGTGCGGCGCACGCAACGAGTCAGAAGGCCCCATTTCGTCAAAGTTTCGCGAGGCGCTGACGAGTGACGAGAGGCCGTTCACCACTCATCAGTCGCTGGTGCCATCACTTTCAGGCCTCGACGAGGTCGATCGAGGAGGCATTCCATCCCACGGCGCACGGCGGCATCAGTGTCTGTCGATTCCACCTATACATGCACGACCCCGTCATGGATGCCGCGTTCGGATTGAACCACGACGATTTCGCATGAATTTCGCAGGGCTCGAATTTCGAGAGAATGAAGTAACGAAAGTTCTCCACGTGGGAAGGGTTCCATGCCCTCGATCAATTGACTTTGAAAGATTATTTCCCAGAACGCTTGGTCAGTGCCGACATGCATGGTCACTGGTCAGTCAGTCAGTCTTCTGCTGCAGGTTTTCTTCAGTAACCAAATCTTTGAGCAGAGCCTGCATGAGATGAGACTTGTTGGAGGTAGCATGCGAGATGCAGGGAGATGTCTGCACTCTCTGTCTGCTCCCAGTGCACAAGTATACTCGCACAAGAGACTGAGATGTGAAGTGATGACAATTCCTACACCTTCTGAATTCAGAGGCTCCGTGGCTTCAGATGATCGATTCAAGTTACCTACATCGGTCATCTGTAGACCTAATTTTTCAGTCAGAGATATGCCAATACATTGGCTACTTGTTCGAGGTGTGCAGGTCCACAGACTTGAATTCAGTCTGCTAAATGTTCGTTGCCACAAGTATATTTGAAACGGCTAGCAATTCGACTTCTAGAGACAGAAGACAAGTATATCTAGCTAGGAAACCAGGCACAAGTTCCACGAAATTTATAGCATGGCAAGGTCAAAAATAATGTTTATTAATTAAATCAGGTAACTGTCTGATACAAGAATTCAGTGTTGTGTGATATCAAAATGCCCAGCAGTCCAGTAATAACATCAAGTAGTTCATAAAAGAATAACATCAACTCAAAATTGATCACAATGTTTTTTTTTTGATAAAACTGGAGGAGATTTATTAAAAGAAGTTCGAGAATTACAAGAAGTACAAAGAAATAGCTCAAGAAACCAAAAAAGAGAAAGAAAATAAAGAAACTATCTAGAAGTCTGGTTAAGGCCAACTCTGAATCCATTGATTATAAGTCTGAGAGATGCTTTCCTTTGCTCTTATAGCAGTTAATGCCAATTCTCTGTTGAAGGATAATTTACTGTTGTGAAGGTTTGGGCCAATTCCTCTGAAAATTACATCATTCCTTGCTCCCCAAATGGTCCAGCACATCAAAATGACAGCATTTAGGAAGAATTCTAAATTCAGTTGATCTCTGAAATAAAGGATCACTTCTGGGAAGCTTAATTGAGGTTGTATATCTAAGTTTAAAATTCCCCAGCAGGTTCTTGCAAAGGGGCATTCTAGGAATAGATGGAGTGTTTCTTCTATTGCTAGTTGACAGAGTTCACAGTTATATGTCTCCAAATGCATGTTCTTCCTCCTAAGGATGTTCTGTGTGCTTAACCTGTCTTTTAAGAGCAACCAGAAGAAGATCTTGTGTTTTGGTTGGAAAATTGTTTTCCACAGCCATCTAAAAACAGGATGAACTTGGTGCTGTCCAATCAACCTCCTATAAATTTTTGTTGCCGAGGAAATATTTGATCCCCATGTATATCCCCACAAGTCATTCTCCTCATTTACATTCAGATCTTCCAGGTTTCCTCTCAGTGCCTGAAGTTGTGAAAAGGCCAAAGTTGACAGGGGTAAATGGAACAGGTGATTGGGCAGATTGTTGACCAGAGCATTGCTGATAGAAATGTTGTTATTTTTTGCAAAGGAATATAATTCTGGGTACTTTAGCTTGGCTGCTCTAACAGATCCATCTATCCAATTATCTTTCCAAAGCAAACAAGATTGTCCATTTTGAACTTGCACAACAGTTAACTCTCTGTATTTTTCCAGTATCTTCAGATTATTTCTCCACCAGAAGCTCCCCTTTCTTTGTGTTCCTGGCAGTTTTCCATTTCTATAATGTTTTTCCCAGACTAAGTGCACCCAAGAGATGTCCAGCTTGTTGAAAAATTTGTGGAGGTTCTTCATCAGGAGTGCTTCATTTTGCTTTTGGAGATCAATGATACCCAGGCCTCCATCTTTCTTTGGTACTGTTACCATTTCCCATGCTGCCTTAGGCATTCCTCTGGCATTCATCTCAGATCCTCTCCAAAGACAGTGTTTTCTGTATTTGTCAATCTGTTTAATCACTGTAGGGGGTAAGGCAAAACTGCACAAATAGAAGGTTGGCATTGATGAAAGCACTGTGTTTGTGATTTCCAATCTTCCAGCCTGTGAGAGAAAAGTAGAAACACTAGCAAGTCTCCTCTCACACTTATTCACCAGAGGTAGGAAGTCTTCCACCTTTGGTTTAGTGATTCCCAGTGGTAACCCCAAATAAGTAAAGGGGAGAGAGCCAGTAGCACAACCAAAGGTTCTAGCTAGTAGCTCAAGTTTTCCTTCAGAGATATTTATTGGTACCATCATGGATTTGCTGAAATTGATTCTGAGACCAGTTGAGGAAGAGAATGAGCTTAAAAGTGTTTAAAAAAAAACAGTTGCCTTGCATCTCCCTAAAGAATTAACAGAGTATCATCCGCATATTGAAGCATGGGGAAGTCAGTGTTGGAGTTCAGGGGAATTGGAAGTTTTAACAAAACCATATGTTTAGCTTTGTTTACCATTGACTGAAGAAGATCTGCAGCTAGAACAAAGAGTAAAGGGGGTAGAGGATCTCTCTTGCCTAACTCCTCTTCTGCAATGAATTGTCTTCCCAGGCACTCCATTTAGCAAGACTTAGTCCCTGTGGAGAGGATTTGTTGAATCCAAGCAACCCATCTTGTTCCAAACCCTTTAGCTTGCATAATCTTTATAATTGCCTGATGTTCAATTTTATCAAAAGCTTTTTCAAAATCCAGCTTTAGTATGACAACCTCTTTTTTTGAATGATGGCACAAATGAAGGTATTCAAAAGACCAGGCCAAGCAATCTTGGGTTGATCTTTGTCTAATGAAGCCATATTGATTCTTATGTATCAGTCTAGTGATAATACTCTGCAGCCTATTAGCAAGAACTTTTGTGATCAATTTGACTGAGGTGTTCAACAGAGAGATTGGCCTAAAGTCTGAAGTAGTCTGAACACCATCTGTCTTTGGGATGAGAGTGATGAAAGCTCTGTTTATGCTGCCCAGACAATTTGAGTTGTCCTGAAAATCCATAAATAGCCTATAGAAATCAGTTTAGATGATTGGCCAGCATTTTTTGAGGAACTCGTTGTTGAAGCCATCAGGTCCTGGTGATTTATCGTTAGGCAGGTTTCTGACAACATTGTCAATTTTCTGTCTCTGTGAAGTCCAGCTCAAGATCCTGAGGGAAGTCCATACTGTTTATGAAGAATTCTAGATCAAATGCAAAACCTGAGAATTCAGAAGTGCCTATCCTTTCCTTGAAGGCCTGCCACAGCAGAAATTCTTTGTCATGATGATTAGCAAGGAGGGAACCATTTTCATCTTGCAACTGAGTGATTAGATTTCTTCTATATTTGATTGTTGCATTTGCATGGAAGAATTTAGTACAGCCGTCCCCAAACTTTGTCCATTTGATTGTTCCTCTTTGCTTCCAATAGATGTTTTGTTGCTTGAGCAGGTGAGTTAAATGATCTTTCAATACTTCTCTAAAATTCCATTCTGGTACACTTAGATCTCTATATTCCTCTAGGATCTCGAGAAACTGAATGATGAGCTTGACATTTACTATATTGGCTTTTAAACTTGACAGACTGGCCTGCCAGCTCTTAATTTTCTGTCTTAGAGCTTTGAACTTAGCAAAAATATTTTTTGCACTATCAGCTTGTGGGGCAGATGTATTCCAGGCTTCTTGAATAAGATTGTGGAAATCATCAAATTCCATCAAATGGTTTTCAAACCTGAAGAGCTTCCTTTTGGGGATTGAGGTTGAGATTGTTACCAAACATGGACAGTGATCTGAAGGTTCTCTTGTCAGTGCTTTAACAGTGGTGTTTGGATAGATTACAGTCCAAGAATTTGAGGTGAAAATCCAATCAAGTTTTTCCAATAGAGATGGTATTTGCATATTGGACCAAGTGTACTTTTTCCCTTGCAAAGGTATTTCAGTCAGTCCTAAGGCGCTCACAGTTTCATTAAACAGAAACATTTCCTCGATACTACCCCCAGGTTTATTTCTGTTTTCTTTTCTTATCAAATTAAAATCTCCCAGAATTATCCAGTTAATATCATCTGGCATCTCAATATTTTTGAGCCAAGTAGTAAACTCTCTTTTTCCATCTAAATGGCAGGGACCGTACACATTGGTGAGCACTCAATCTTCATCATTGTGATTTGAAGTAAATTGCACTGACATTGCAAATGCATTATTGAAAATCAAATTTCCAGTAAGCAGGTTGCTTTTCCAGGCAACCAGCAAGCCACCTGAGGCCCCAACTGAGGGCAGGAATTCAAAAACATCGTATCTTGGGCAAATCTGCTTGACAAAATGGATGTCAATAATTTCCTTCTTTGTTTCCTGAAAACAGATAATGTCACAAGCCGATTGCAAGACTTTGTCTTTGATTGCATCCCATTTTGCTTCAGAGTTTAATCCCCTCACATTCCAACATAAAATTTTCCATTGCCTAAAATTTGTAGCATTCATTGGTAGATTGGATAAGATTCAATAACTGTTTTTCCGACCAGGGTTCAAACAACCAGCAACTGAAAGATTTAAACATCTGAGTTGTCATCCTTTCCTGACTCTTGGAACAGGTTGTTGCTTTCTTCGGTTTCTTGTCCCCCAGGATTGTTGTTTTTGTTGTCACCTCCTTTCTTTCTGCCCACCGTTCCTGACTTTTGGCGCTTGACTTGAAGAGCCTCATCAGAAAGGAGGTTTTGGTCCACCTTGCAAAAATCAGTACCAATTTTCTTTATTATTTTGATGCTAAGAGTAGGTGGATCAGGGGCACAGGAAAGACATCTTTTGTTAAAACAAGCTGATCGTTTGAAACCCTGACAAATCTGCTTTATTCTTGGGCTCCTTCTGACTTCAGAGTCCACCAAGGGACTATCTCTCATTGTCAGTCTCTTTCATGGTGTTTTGGTTGCAGCCTCTTTAGCCCCCTCATCTTGGAGCTCTTTGATTTTCTCTGTAACCTGACAGAAGGAAGGGATCTTCTCAGGGCAGCCACCTTGCTCACACCTTTGGGATTGTGAAGTCGACTGTACCCTCATCTGTGGCCAGAAAGTTTAAAGCACCAGATTCAGCAAAAGATTTTGCCCACTCAAAGTTATTTGGTGATGTCAGACAGGCAGTGAAAGTGTTTGTCCAAGGAGTTGAGATTTGAAAAATAGGGCCTTAGTTTATTCCTGGAGCAAAAAACCTTGCCCAAATTCTGACTGCCTCAGCTGTCTTAGCCCTTGAGAACTGTTCAAAGCCTGGGTCGACAACAAAATTGCTAGTAAGTGCACAACCAATGTTCAAAAACTGGTACTGGTCGATCTGGTGTTGTTCTCAGGGAATGACCTAACTTTATTTTTCATGCCTAATACCTATCTTCAAGGGATTTCAAGAAAAAAAAAACTTTTTTCATAAACTAGATAAATAAAAAACTAAATATCGTTGAAGTTAAAGAAGAATGATGGTACTTCTGTAAGGTTGCAACTGTTATGAAAGGCACTCCCTTTTCCTTTTCCTTTCCCCTTTGGGAGAAGGGAGGCGAGCCTTCATGAATCAGATATTAAGTCAATTCAAATTTCTTGCAATAATTCAAATGTTTTTACAACATACTTTGCATGAAATGACATTGCCGATTCGAATATAGAAATTTGCATTAAAAACGTCTGAATTATCTTGTGGGCCGTTTTGAGGTCGAAAATGAATGAATCAGGTGGGGATCTCCCGCCCACGCCCCATTCCCCCCGGTTTGAACCTAAAAAAATTCTTGCAAGAATGCAACAGAGAAATTAGGAGCTGAATCATTACTAGCCAGGATTCAAGAGCAATTTTCTTTTTCGAATTCGAGTGCAGTTACCTACCGAAAATGCAGAGTACTCACAAGAAAAATAGAATGGAATCCCACAAAAAGGGAAAAGAATCAGGAGGCCACAGGATCTTACCTGTAGGCAGGAGATCAGAGAGGGATCATTCGATGGACGCGGTCTAAAAGATAGGCGCAGATCCGTGAAGAGGTCTGGCGAAAAAGGACTGAAATCACTGATAAATAGGGATATGGTACTGCGACTGCGATGGTGCTCTGCTTTTCTGCTCCCGTTTCTCTACATTTCCAAAAACACCCTACATTGTACTATTTTACACATTTGATCTCTTTTCTTCGAAATAAAAACACAAGACCATTTTTAATAATTTATTTTTCTCAGATTTTATTTATAGAAATTTTTGGTCTTGTAGAGTATTTTAGGTTTGGGATATTTGGTGCACTAAGTTTGTTTATATGGAGTACGTAGCTTTGAAGACCATGGTATTCCTAAATTGGCATCTTTGGGAGTTTTAGAAACTCTAATTGATGCCTTTTTTTTTTCCCTAAAGTGTCGCCTTTCATGTTTAGTTTGTAAAGCAATACTTTCACGATATTCCGATTCATATCACTTAAAATTTCAAGAAGCATAAGACAAATAACTCAACGCCTACCAAACACCCCTAGGTTGATGGGCGAGAAAGAGAGGAAGTGACAAAAGTGTCACTCCTGATTCATCCATGCCAAGTGGAAAGAAGAGGGCAATGTGTAGGAAGCAAGGAGAAATTGAGGAGACGAAGGGATTGAGAAGCAGGGAATGCTAGATTGCATATGGAAAGCATGAAAGGTTAATGAAGTTGATTGGAACCAACTCTAAGTATTCATAAAGTGTTCCCCCAAGCCACTTGTCACTTTTGGCTCAAGGAAGGAAAGAATAAGTCCAACATGTTTTGGAAGTTCAATTCGGACCGTAGAATTGTCCTAACTTGCAACAGTCACCATGACTTCATACAAAATCCGATTGGGACGTCCTAGCACTTTGTGGAAAGCTTATCAAGTCTACTTTCCAATGGATCCAACCTCAGTCTCATATCTTCTCGGAGCCGGCCGCAATATTCGTTTTACTCTGAAGACCTTTTTCTGTCCATAGGTGCTGCGACACCTATTTTTTGCCAATGGACCGTGCACCATGTTGGCTCCATATTGGCCGAGTCCTAAGGTTTTAGCACGACCCAGCACCCCCATGGTCGTCCTCTCGTGTACTTAAGGCTCCTAGAGCCGCTGTCACTCGGTGGGTTTTGTTTTGATGTAAGTTTAGCTCCTGCTACTTCCATGTAGACGCATGTCGGCTAAACCATCCGTTCTACTCAATTTGGAACCCCACCTTATTGTGATTCAGTTCTGAACCTTCATATCTTATTTGGCAATTCAGTGCTTGTCTACTTGTTCTTGCATGTTCTTCACTTGCAGGAATAACCTAGTGGTTTGGCCTCCAAAATCTTATTTAGGAGAAAGAGAAATTAAAGGAAGCGAGATAAAGGAATGCAAGATGATACATGAGCATAAGGTCTCGGTAGAGGAGCACAAAATGGAGACAAAGAAGCGCAAGGCCGACATTGAGAAGCAGAGGTTGAGATGGGATTAAGAACAAAAGATCATGTTTTGTCAACACTTTGGAGATGTACGTAAGAGCATATCTGATGGCAATGAGGGCACAACTTGTAGCTCAAGTGCTCAACAGATGACGACATTGAAAGATAGCTTCTGTGGATCAAGTGGTGCACTGGGTGGAGCTAGTGAGGCTAGTGGTGGTGATGGCAATGAAGACAATTGGTGCATTCTTGTGTTTCATGTTTGTGGATTTTATGTTGTGATTGATTATATCTAATGCGAATGAACCATGTCTTTTAAATTTTAATTGACATGTTTGAATTCGTGGTGAATATTAGTCGTTTGTATGAACTTGTAACATTTATGTTTGGAGGTCAAATAGATATAATGTATAAAGTAAGTGAGAAAATAGAGTAAATAAAAAAGTAGTGGCCTGGTTTGAGGGCCCGTTGAAGTTGAACCCAAAATTCACAGCATCAAAAGGTAGGAAGTGCTCCATGTTGGATATATTATGGGCTTGGCCCATATAATATTTAATAAATCAAATAAAACTCTATGGTCCATAACATTAAGCGTTCTATGGTTTAATACCGTACCAGATTTTGACTGAACGTTGACTCAACTTATTTGGTTGGAAATTATCCATCTTAATTGAGAAGCTAAGAAAAGGACACAGGAGTGCCACACGCGCGCGCGCGCCGCTGCCGCTGGTCGGGCCGGGCCGCGGCCGTGGGCGTGGGCGTGGCAGGCAGGCAGGTTTTGCCACTTAATCCATATAATTACGGGAGTTTCTCTCTTTTATGGTGGAGGCAAGTTGATTGCGCCAGTTATCATCTTTTCGTGTCTCCGTCTCCTGAGTTCCTCGGCTGGCTTTCTCCCTCCCCGCCGCAGGCATAAAAGTAGAAGTCCTCCGTCAGTCCTCCCTTCCCTTCGCTTTCGAGAAACCACATCTCAGCCGCCCTTTGGTTTCCCCGTCCCGTACCTCTGCACGCACGGAGCAACGGGAGAGCAAGTGCCTCCGGAACCCTCGTCTGCCAACGAACCTTGCACGGGGTGTGCGGCGATTAGGTTTTTGGGGAGCGATTCCATGATTGCTCATCCACGTCGCAGACATCTTCTTCTTGGTGATTGCTAAGGGAACAGCAAGGTGTCTTCTTCCTGGTGACCGTTCGTGGGACTGCACTGCGAATACCTTCCTACATCGATTGTGGTCCACGACTTCAAGCAACGCACTATGTTTGGTGTGAATGGAGCCTCCGATGCCCTCGACATGGGACCCTCCGCTGGGCACACTCTTAACTCTTTGACTACCGTACTTTGTGTACTTACTGTATCGATCGGTATGTCATACTTGCATGCTGTAGTGTTTGTTAGTGATATACACGTACACATATATGTCGTCACGAACCTGCTGATGTTTTATTTCTAGATTAAATTGACCATGAAAATGCCTAATTATCTAATAATCCAAAAACCTAATGTTAGGCAATTTTTTGTCAGTGGTTTTGCTGCTACTTTCAAGCCGAATATCTTTGATGGTAAGAATTTCATGATATGGCGTGCCAAGATGGTGTTGTGGTTGACTGCTATGAACTGCTATCATGCCGCATAGAGAAAGCCTGAACAATTTACTCCTAAGGAGGAGCAAAAGTTCTTGGCTGCCGATAACCTGTTTCGAGGCGCCGTGATTAGTGCACTTCATAGTAAGTATGAGAAATACTACATATCTCAGGCAAAGAATTATGGGATGCTCTTGAGGCAAAGTTTGGAGTTTCTGATGCTGGTAGTGAGTTGTACCTTATGGAGTAGCTGTATGACTACAAAATGGTTGAAAACCGTTTTGTAGTGGAACAAGATCATGAGATACAGGCGCTAGCAAAGGAACTAGAACATTTTCCATGTTTGTTGCTCGACAAGTTTGTGACCAGCGGTATAATCGCTAAGCTGCCACCTTCTTGGAGGGATTTTGCTACTTCTCTAAAACACAAGAGACAAGAGTTTAGCGTGGCTAAGCTTATTGGATCTCTTGATGTTGAGAAGAGGGCGAGAGCAAAAGACAACCGTGGAAAAGGAGTTGAGTCTTCCGCTGCCAATATGGCGCAGAAGAAAAACTCATTCGCATCCCGTAATAAAAAAAAGAAGAACATGCAAGAGAACAACAATACAAAGCCTAAGCAAACTGCTGGGTTTAAGAAGAAAAACAACAAGAAAGGTGGAGGTTGCTTTGTTTGCGGGAGTGATGAGCATTGGGCAAGTGCGTGCCCAGACCGCAAATATAAGCAAGAAAAGAAATCAGCAAATGTGGTGATTAGCGAGATTGGAGAAGGAACATCTGAGTATGTTAATTCTTTACCTTTTATTCTTTTAGTTTGTCTTTCACCTGAGTGGTGGATGGATAGCGGTGCTAATATTCATGTGTGTGCTGATGTTTCTTTGTTTACTTCCTATCAGGCCGGCGGGACTGAAGCCTTGCTGATGGAAAACGGTTCGCATGCGCGTATTCTTGGTGTTGGTACGGTCGTTCTGAAGTTTATTTTGGGAAAGACGGTGCTATTAAAGAATGTGCAGCATGTCTCCTCCGTAAAAAAGAATCTTGTTAGCGGTTCTCAAATGTGTCGCGATGGCTTTAAAATTGTGCTTGAGTCTAATAAGTGTGTTGTGTTGAGACATGAAACATTTGTTGGAAAAAGGTTATGATTGCGGAGGTTTGTTCCGCTTATCTTTGCTCGATGATGTGTGTAATAAAGTAGTGAACAATGTTAATATTTCGGATGAGTCGAATATATGGCATTCACGACTTTGTCATATTAATTTTGGCTGTCTCACGCGGCTTGCAAATCTGAATTTAATCCCGAAATTTAACTTAGTCAAAGATTCTAAGTGCCATGTGTGTGTGCAATCGAAGCAACCACGCAAGCCTCACAAGGCTGCTGAGGCGAGGAACTTGGCACCATTAGAACTCGTTCATTCTGATTTATGCGAAATGAATGGCGAATTGACTAAAGACGGTAAATAATACTTTATGATATTTATAGATGATTGTACTAGATTTTGCTATGTGTATTTATTGAAAACTAAAGATGAAGCATTGCATTATTTTAAAGTCTATAAAGCTGAGGTAGAAAATCAACTTGAGAAGAAAATCAAACGTTTACGGTCCGATTGCGGGGGAGAATATTTCTCAAATGAATTTTCTGAGTTTTACGCGGTGCATGGAATTATTCATGAGAGGACGCCACCATACTCACCACAGTCTAATGGGATTACAGAGAGAAAGAACCGCACTCTAACTAATTTGGTTAATGCCATATTAGGGACTGCGGGACTATCTAAGAAATGGTGGGGTAAGGCTATATTGACAGCATGTCATGTCCTAAATAGGGTGCCTACAAAGAATAAAGAAATTACACCATTCGAGAAATGAGAGAAGAAGAGATTAAATCTCTCTTACCTGCGAACTTGGGGTTGTTTGGCAAAGGTGAATGTGCCAATAAACAAAAAACGAAAGCTTAAACCAAAGACTGTTAATTGTATTTTTTTTTTGTTATGCTATTCACAGCGTGGGTTATAGATTTTTAATTATAAATTCTAGTGTTACTGAGATGGCTGTTGATACAATTATGGAATCTAGAGATGCTACATTTTTTAGAATGAATTTCCCATAAAAATGCACCTAGCACGACTGGTCATAAATTTATAATTCCCCATGAGCATGAAAATTTTACTCCGATAGAACAAATTGAGGAACTATATACGCAAAATCCTGAGGAGGATGATACTATAGTCACTAGAAAAAGTAAGAGACAAATGACTGCAAAGTCTTTTGGTGATGACTATATTGTGTACCTTGTGGATGACACACCAACGACCATTGAAGAGACATATTCCTCTCCTGATGCTGACTTATGGAAGGAAGCAGTACGGAGTGAGATGGATTCTATTATGTCTAATGGAACTTGGGAAATAGTTGATCGTCCTTATGGGTGTAGGTCTATAGGGTGCAAATGGGTGTTCAAGAAAAAGCTTAGGCCTGATGGTACTATCAAGAGGTATAAGGCAAGACTTGTGGCCAAGGGTTATACTCAAAAGGAATATGATGATTTCTTTGATACTTTTTCACCGGTTGCCCGATTGACTACAATTCGAGTTTTGCTTTCCCTGGCAGCCTCTTATGGTCTTATCGTTCATCAAATGGACGTTAAGACAGCTTTCCTAAATAAAGAGTTAGAGAAGGAGATCTATATGGATCAGCCGGATGGGTTTGTAGCAAATGGTCAAGAAGGCAAGGTGTGTAAATTATTAAAGTCATTATATGACCTAAAATAAGCTCCTAAGCAGTGACATGAGAAGTTCGACAGAACTCTAATATCAGCTGACTTTGATGTGAATAAAGCTGACAAATATGTGTACTATCGGTATGATGGGGGTGAAGGAGTTATTTTGTGCTTATATGTTGATGACATATTGATCTTTGGATCCAGCCTCAAAGTGATTGAGGAGGTGAAGGAATTTTTATCTAATAATTTTGAAATGAAAGATTTGGGAAAGACTGATGTTATTCTTAATATTAAACTTCTGAGAGAAGGTGATGGTGGGGTAACTCTGTTACAATCCCACTATGTGGAAAAGGTGCTGAGTCACTTTGGGTTTAGTGACTGTGAACCTGCTCCTACACGTTATGACGCTAGTGTGCTATTGAGGAAAAATCGGAGAATAGCAAGGGATCAATTGAGATATTCTTAGATCATTGGTTCGCTCATGTATCTTGCTAGTGCAACAAGGCCTGACATCTCATTTGTTGTTTGTAAGCTGAGCCGGTTTGTGTCAAACCCGAGAGATGATCACTGGCGTGCTCTTGAGAGAGTGATGCGCTATCTAAAAGGCACTATGAGCTATGGTATTCAATATACCGAACACCCAAAGGTGCTGGAAGGCTATTGTGATGCTAACTGGATCTCTGATGCTGATGAGCTTTATGCCACAAGAGGATATGTGTTTTCGCTTAGAGGTGGTGCTGTTTTCTGGAAGTCTTGCAAGCAGGCTATCTTAACGAAGTCTACAATGGAAGTAGAACTCACAGCATTAGATACCGCTGGCTCTGAGGCCAAGTGGCTTCATGATCTCCTTATGGATTTACCGGTTGTTGAAAACCCCATACCGGCTATTTCTATAAACTGCGATAACCAGACTGTGATTATAAAGGTTAACAGTTCTAAGGATAACATGAAGTCCACAAGGCATGTTAAGAGATGACTAAAATCTATCAGAAAATTGAGAAACTCCAGATTAATAGCGTTGGACTATGTTCACATGTCTAACAATCTGGCAGATCAATTCACTAAGGGTCTGTCACGTAATGTGATAGAAAGTGCATCGAGAGAGATGTGTTTGAGACCCACATAAAATTTACTATAGTGGTAACCTATTCTATGTGATCGGAGATCCCGTGAAGTAGGATGGTGAAACAAGCTAGTAGTAAATTATGAGAAAAGATCCTTAGTAAGACTCATTTCTGATGCATATTTTTTCTTTTTGTAAGGCAGGTTGGTTTTTATCTTAATGTGTTTCAAGTGGCTTGCTAAAGCAAAGATGTTGTCCTACAGAACATCTTTTGAGGAACACATCTATATGAGTCAGACTGTTGGTCACAGTCTATGAGATTTGGGTGATCTCTAAATACTCATGAAAGGCACTAGAGTATGACTTATATGCTTCAAATAGAGGGGATGCCTTTTGTAGCTAGTATCAGCTAAGGACTTTAGTGACATTCACCTCACATAAAACTATCAATTCAAGGCTTAGTCCATTGTTTAGTTGTGACTGAGTGAAACTATTGCTCTAGATGGATGTTTACCTTAACAGTCTCCATCAAAACACTGGCATATAAAAGAAATATGGTTCTGAGACTACTTTGTTACAAACCCTAGAGTTTGGTGGGGATTGTTGGATATATTATGGGCTTGGCCCGTATAATATTTAATAAATCAAATAAAACTCTATGGTCCGTAACATTAAGCGTTGCATGGTTTAATACCGTACGGGATTTTGACTGAACATTGACTCAGCTTATTTGGTTAGAAATTATCCATCTTAATTGAAAAGTTAAGAAAAGGACACAGGAGCGCCACACGCGCGCGCTACCGCCACCGCCGGCCGAGCTGGGACGGGCCGAGGCCGTGGGCGTGGGCGTGGGTGTGGCCAGGTTTTGCCACTTAATCCACATAATTACGGGAGTTTCTCTCTTTTATAGTGGATGCAAGTTGATTGCGCCAGTTATCGTCTCTTCGTGTCTCCGTCTCCTGAGTTCCTCAGCTGGCTTTCTCCCTCCCCGTCGTAGGCATAAAAGTAGAAGTCCTCTATCCGTCCTCCCTTCCCTTCGCTTCCGAGAAACCACATCTTAGCCGCCCTTTGGTTTCCCTGTCCCGTACCTCTGCGCTCACGGAGCAACGGGAGAGCAGGTGCCTCCGGAACCCTCGTTCGCCAGCGAACCTTGCATGGGGTGTGCGGCGATTAGGTTTTTGGGGAGCGATTCCGCGATTGCTCGTCCACGTCGTAAACGTCTTCTTCCTGGTGATTGCTAACGGAACAACAAGGTGTCTTCTTTCTGGTGACCGTTCGTGGGACTGCACTACGAACACCTTCCTGCATCGACTGTGGTCCACGACTTCGAGCAACGCACTATGTCTGGTGCGAATGGAGCCTCCGATGCCCTCGACATGGGACCCTCCGCTGGGTACACTCTTAACTCTCTGATTACCGTACTTTGTGTACTTACTGTATCGATCGGTATGTCATACTTGCATGCTGTAGCGTTTGTTAGTGATATACACATACATATATGTTGTCACGAACCTACTAATATTTTATTTCTGGATTAAATTGACCATGAAAATGCCTAATTATCTAACACTCCAAATCAAATGTATGGACCTTGCTTAAGGTAGTGTTTGTTGATGTAAATGTTATAGAAACCACATCGTGGTTGCAGCATAGGACGGCTAACAAAGTGTATTGTACTACATCTTTGCATTAGACTGCCACGACGCATGTATTTGCTCCGAGGATGCCACCGCTGAGAAGACTCAGACGTGATGAGTACAGATCTTTATTGAGGAACAAAGAGGACAGACCTTGGAGTGATGAAAAACAATTTATGAAAAAGGAGAAATTCATTAGGTATTGGCTTTCCACAGTGTAGTGATGAAGTAATGGTTAGATTTTTTTTTTGAGTTTTGGGCATCAATTCTAGTGGTGCTTGAACATTGTAGAGGCACAATTTGGGTACGCCAGCTATTGCTCCTAAAAATTTGTTGCTGCATCTAGCCAGAAAAGGAGATAAGAAGCGAGTTGGATTTTTTCAGTTCTGTATATTGTGGGTCTTACTACAGGAGGGAGTGATGTTGCACGTTATGTTGTTAGAAAAGATTGCTCATGATATTGACAATGTCAAGGGCGTTGGTGCTCAAGGTAGCTGGCCCTCAACTACGAAGCTCGTAGCTTGGGTTGATAATGGCGTGGGGTTTATCCTCTGGACGCCCTATGTTAAAGGGGATGAGATTAAGATGAAGGGGATGAGATTAAGAGAGAACATGGAGATTAGGAATAGGTCTGTTCATTGATTACTTCATTCAACATATAGGAGTTGGCTGGCTCCTTGGTTCTAATTCCTACATTAACTCTATCCTCTCAACTACTTCTTAATTGCTGAGACAACCAGCCACCTAAACCACCTTGGGCTCCTGCTGGCCTGTGCCCTCGGGGGCAGCCCTAGCTGCATCTCGTGCTCTGGGCCAACAGTTATACTGCTGCACCCACATGACATCTCCCCCTCCCTTGACGAGCAGCTCGTCCTCGAGCTAGAAAGTTGGAGAGTGGTCGATGAAGCTGTCGATGTCCTCCCAGGTGGCCGATGCAGTTGGAGGGGTGTCGGCGGACTTCTTCAAGAGCCAGCAGACTGGATGGTCCTTGTGCCAAAAGGATATGGTGAAGGCCGCAAAGTCCCATAGGATTGGGCCGAGTGTGGCCAGCCATTGGGTACCCAGCACCACGTCGTACCCCGGCAAGGGGAGCGCGAAGAAGTCAGCTGAGAATTGATCGTCGTTGGAGAACGGCGCCCACCTATACATGCCTGTGCACGGGCACGCGCTCGCCACTGGCCATCGTGACGGACGCAGAGCTGCCGTAGGCCATAGGGAGTCCGGTGCGGCTAGCAACCTTCTCGGCAATGAGGTTGTGCGTCGAGCCCGAGTCGATGAGGGTGTGGACGTTGACGTCACCCAGCCGAAGGCGCACTTGCATGGTGTTGCTGGTGTGGACGCCGCTGATCGTGTGGAGCAACATCGGCGGTGTCAGATTGGTGGGGTCATCGGAGGTGGTGTCACTTTCATCATCTGCCGCTACCAGGTCCAACAAGAACAGGCGCTGGCACACTTTGTTGTGACCACGCACGAACTTTCCGTTGCAATTGAAGCAATGGCCATGCTGGCGGCGTTCTTCCATCTCGGTCATCGACAGGCGCCTGACGGGGCGGGCCTCCACCGTGACGGTGGTGGCTGCAGCAATCGCGGTAGGTGGCAGAGCCGGTAGAGCGAGACATGGTGGAGGCGCCGCAAGGAGGCCCTTGCTGCTGGTCGCGTAGTGGTGCTGAAGGCGGCGAGACAGCAGCAACGCATTGTTCGCGCAGCTCCAGCTTGTGGGCGAGACTCATAGCGACGATGCGAGACCGAGGGTTCTGGATCTCGACGTCGAGGCTGAGCGGTGGCTGTAGTCCAGCGGTGAACGCCTGCACCCGTTGTGCCTCCATCAGCGTGCCCACGCGAGGCAGCAAGGCCTCAAACTGATCCTGATACTCGGTGACAGAGCCCGTCCGCTTGCACGCCATGAGTTCACCCAGCGGATCGGCGGCCCGAAACGGAGGTTCAGGAGCTCAGAGAAGCGGCACCAGGATGGAGTGCCGTCGTCTTGCTGCACTTGGAGGAACCACATCTGTGCTCCGGCCTCCAAGTTGTAGGATGCCATCCAAACTTGTTCTTCCGCCGTGATGCGCTGCTGATGAAAGTATGACTCACAGCGGTTGATGAACGCGAGCGGGTCGAACTTGCTATCATACTTGGAGAAGTCCAACTTCTGGAACCGAGGTGGGCGATCGCTGTGGTTCTCGCCGTGGCCTGAGCCCCTCGATCCAGAGAAAGAGCCTGCCGCTGGCCGCTCCTGCTGCAGCGCGGCGGCCTAGCCCTGGAGGTCGCTGATGGAGGCGGTCAGGGTGCGGATGAGCTTTGCCAAGTCTGCTGTGGTTGGCTCAGCCATGGGTGATGATATGGAGGCAATGGAAGATGAAGATGAGGCAGGAGCAGATGGCGTGGGGGTGGCTGGGTGTGGTGGTGGTGGTGCAGCGGATGAAGAAGAACGTCTGGAAGCCAATACCAGGTTGTCAAGGGCGTTGGTGCTCAAGGTAGCTGGCCCTCGAATACGAAGCTCGTAGCTTAGGTTGATAATGGCGTGGGGTTTATCCCCTGGACGCCCTATGTTGAAGGGGATGAGATTAAGAGAGAACATGGAGATTAGGAATAGGTTTGTTCATTGCTTACTTCATTCAACTAGGTCCTAGATACATATAGGAGTCGGCTGGCTCCTTGGTTCTAATTCCTGTATTAACTCTATCCTCTCAGCTACTTCTTAATTGCTGAGACAACCAACCACCTAAACCACCTCGGGCTCCTGCTGGCCTGTGCCCTCGGGGGCAGCCCTGGCTGCATCTCGTGCTATGGGCTGCAGTTATACTGCTGCCCCCACATGACAGACAAAAAGGATCAGAACCTAGCATTAACATCAACTGATTTGCTCAAGCCTGGTAAGAGATCATTGCTCGCCTCTGCTCTGCATTCTGCAGTTCCAATCAAACAAATGGATTGGCACACAGACACACTAGTGAAGCTTTACGTTGTGGAAAACCTTAGTCAGCCTGCTGCCTGAAAGACGCCAAAAGTTCTATCGTCTATCCAGTTCAATGGTTGATGGTCAAGGGCACGATGCATGTTTAGTGTCAAATAATGGCAGCCGTTGCAGGTAGGACATGGACAACAAACACATGAAGCGTCATCAACTCCAAGAACAACAGACGAGCGGAAAGAAAAATAATTCCTGGACTCTTGGCTGTCATCTAGCTAGAGGTGCACGAGATCCAAATCTACCTACTAGAAAACGAAGCCACGGGACATATACTCCTGTGATGTTAGTTACTCCCGCTGTACTAAAAAATAAAGTTGTTTTAGACAGCGACACTCTTTATTTTTATAAAAATATTTATAAAAAAGTGATATATGTATGTTTTTATAAAAATATTTTTTAAGACAAATCTATTTATAAGGCTTTCATATTTCTAAACTCAACAACTTAAAAATTATTCATGATTTATATTTTTTAATGTTTAATCCAAGCCTTATTAAAATGACTTTATTTTTTTTATTACGGAGGAAGTCTAGTGGTGTCAGTACTCGTTGGTGTCAGTACTCGTTGCACTGACAATCGAACTTTGCTCGTCAGACCTCTCGCGGGTTGCTCGCTGAGATTGAGGCCGATCTTATAAAAAAACTGGCGGTTCTGATTTACTCCCTCTGTTTTAAAAGAAATATAACTATAGATTTGTATGTCAAACTAGCTTAAGTTTAGCCAAATTTACAGTATCCCTTCCATTTTTTTAAAAAAAAATGCAACTCTCCTCTTCTTAAAAAATCAAATAGTTTTAAGTTGAACTAAATCTATAAAAAAGAGTTACTAACATTTATCATATCAAATGAATATTATTAGATTAATTATAAAATATAATTTTGTAGTAAACCTGCTCGAAGGCATATGTATTGAAACTATTTTTTCAAAAAATTGAGCAAATATAAAATTGTTTGATTCATACTGGATGTAGATTCGTTTTTTTTACGGAGGGAGTAGTACGTGAGACCTTGGCATGCAGTACATGCATGTACTTGCACAATTGCAGATTACTGCAATATAATAATGCTCGCAAAGAAAAGAAAAGATTACTGCAATATAGAACGCTGATAAGGCATACAGGCAGAAGAAGCGCGTACATCTGAAAGAAGCAATGCAAGCGGCTAGATATCACAAGCGAAGCGAAGGAAATATATACGGATTACTCCCTCAATACTAAAAAATGAAATCATTTTGAACAGCGATACGATCTCTAAAGCATAACTTTAACTACTTATTTTTATAAAGATATTTATTAAAAAATGATATATGTAAATTTTAAATTTTTTTACTATGATTACGGAGGCGTCAGGAAGCGTTAGCTGTGTCAATGATTGGTGGGCTCATACGAAGGAAGGCGTTGAGAGGCGTCAATGAGGAAAGCGTCGGGAGAAGTCGGATGTGTCTATAATTGGTGAGTCTATATGCGCCATAACGTCTCCAAAGTTGAGAGGATTAAGACTTCAAATAAAAGAGTGGCAATTCTTTTTTTTTGTAGTTCTTTTTTTTAATCAAGGGTAAAACGGTAAATTTATAATTATAAAAATAATGTTTTGAGTAGTATAGTTGGGATGTATGATTTAAGTACTATAGTTAGATGAATATTTTATTGAGTAGTATAGTTAGGATGAATAAAAGTAGTATAGTTAGATAAACATAACATTTTATTTTTAGGGTTCGTCCACGCCACCGCCTCCGCCGCCGGCGCTCCCGACCTCGCGCTAGGACATCCAGGCCACCGAGCTGCATGGACCGCTCGGACGGCCTCCTCCGGGCGGCTGCCAGATCGGGTAGGCGCGGCGCGGTTTGCTCGGTCACGTGCGGGGCACGTGGACGCGGGCTAAGTTGAGCGGTGGGGAGCGCGGTCACCCGGCCGGCTCGGAAGCCTGGCCAGAGCGGAGGGGAGGGACGGAGGAGAGGGATGGAGCTGACGGGTGGGGCCACTGCGGCAGTGAGGTCCAATCGACGACCCGCGGATCCTACCAGAGCAGAGGGAGAGACGACGGGAAGCACTACTCCAGCACTCCGCGCCCATGCAGCTCGTCGCGCGGTACTCCAGCACCCGGCGCTGGAGTCGAGCCAGACGCGCCCGGCGGTTCTTGACCGGCCGCGCGGCACGGATAAGCATGAGCCTCCGTGCGGGCATCGTCGGGCTACCTAATGTTGGCAAGTCCACCCTCTTCAACGCTATTGTGAGTAATTAAGCTTGCTTGTTTCGTTGCTTCTTGTTCTTGGGTGGATGTCGGTGGACCCCAGCTGTTCGACGTTTTGCCACAGACATTCTTATGGAACAGCTGACACTGTAGGTCTGTATAATTTGTAAGAGTCAATAAAGTTCACAAATATCCTTATCTTTTCTGTTGTTCCGCTGCTGCACAAGTTTCCCTCTAGACTTGTTGCCGTAAAATGTTTCAAATGGAGAAATGTATGTGATATACATAGGACAGGTTCTTCCCATGAATATAATCTGTTCTCAGTTTTGTTGTATGCATCTAAACTACAAGAAGCTTTTGAAGAAATTTCTGTGACATGTTGAATTAAACAATTGTAACAAAAATGTTGAACTCTTTCTACTCTAAAAATTCAATGAATCAACATACTTTGAATTATGGAAAAATTGACTACTGGACAATGAAAGTGGCCTCTCTTTGTGTATCCACCTGCTATACAATTATTCCCTCCAAGGGCTACCATTGAATCGCCCTGCGCGTCGCACTTGTTTATTCAAAGATTCGGTGCTCTCCAAAATGACAACAGGAGTTTGGACATTCCTTCGCGGTCGTCCTCTTTTCTTACTTTCAGCTCCCGATGCTGTATTTTCTTCCTAATAAGCACGAAAAATACCAATAGAGATCTTATATATTCTTCCTAATATTTCACTCAAGTAAGGTATATTTCAGAATGATGCTCATCATTTGATTTCGGATGGTAGAGCAGCTGATTCAATATTTATAATGGCTCTGAGTCAGAATTTTGTTACAGATGGTGCTTCTAGAAAACACCTTCGAGTATGTTTACAAAAAACTGAGAAGCCGATATATGTATAGTTGATGGAATCAGTGGCCATCCTGCTTTCATCCTTCACATAGTACCCACTACTTAGGTTTCTTCTTGGCACTAAAAAACCATTGTTTTACACTGACCACTTCCTGGTAGAACAAACTGTTAATTTGAATTGTTGGAATGCATTTGTTCATTCATAACTGTAGGTTGTTTTGTGCCAAACTACTGATGACGTGCAGAGGTTCGTGAGGCAGATTGTGTCGCAGCACTTCTCTGGAAAATCCAATGGGCAAACACCAGAGTACATGATGTTTGGAGCGACCTGGGAAAAGACTTAGTATTTGGTGAGGGCCACGTGCTTGTCCCAAGAACACGTGAATGTTCAGCATGTATAGGCCATAGGTGTTTTCTGTGAAGGTCTTCTAAAAAAATTCAGGTAACAGTTGGATCTCTTGTCATCTCTGGTTTCTGCTCCTTTTTTTTATTGCTTGTCTAGTTAATGCATGATCATAAAGTTGTGCTATGTGTTTCTGGAGTTATCAACCAGTTGAGTTCCTTCTCTTTGCTTTCTGGTTGGTTAGCTAGCCAATGTCTTTCTGGTTGGTTATCAATCAGTTGAGTCCCAACCAAGTTGGGGTAGGCTAAAATTTTATATTTCAAGTGACTCGAGGCAAGTACACCTTACAGAACAAGAGTTAATGTGAGCAACTATTATGGAACTGGAAGGATTTGGTTATATGAGATAGCTGTGTAGTTGGTGCTATAAAAGTACTTTGCAACATTCACTGAAACCTTGCAGTGTGGTCTGCTTATTTCTTCTTTATGGTGGTTAATTCAGTTAATATTCAGACATTTAGATTATTTTGGCTTTTAATGGATGCAAGTGTTCCTTGTGTATTTGGTGTTCTAACCTATGAAGACATGGATCAGGTAATTCATGATTTGGTTATGTACAAGTACATCTTATCAATTGTTACATGCCACCAGATCATGTTTGGTAACCCAAAGCAGGGCTAGTTCTTCATTGTTAGTGGATATGTGGCCCACATCCTATGCATGTGGAAACCAATCAGTTCCTGAGGACTCTGTTCAAAGTTTTGTTCGAAAAATCAATTGCTGTTTGAACTGTGTTATGTTCATTTTATGTCAAGAGTCAAGTGTTTGTTGCTGGACAAAATGCTATTGTTCAAGTTCCCAAGCCATTTAACTTATTTTGAGTAGTGCCAACCATTTCTGCATGACCTGTAAAGTAGTGACATCTTTAATCCAGATTGGCCACATTAGCAAAGCAGAGGTTTCACTCAAGTATTCCCTTCTGATGAGAAAGTTTCTTGTCAATAGTGTGACCATTTTTTGTTGATTATCTGACTACTTTTCAAAACATGTGCACTGTTTTTCTCCTTATCAAAATCCTACTGAGAATGCTAAATCAAATGCTGCAAGCGCTCAATCGTGGTGGTGGCAAGGCAGGAAACAAGGGTGCTGAAACTGCTCTTACTGCCGTAAGTAAACCTTCCATCGGCAATCTTAATTTCAAATAAACATAGATGTACTATCAGTTGACAAGCTCAAGTTCCCTGCAGATTGAGATGGCCTCTCTGTTCCGGCATCACTTAGGTTGACACTTTGTGTATTCTGATTTCTATACATGAGGCGACATCATTTCTTCCTATCAAGAGTTTTGGCTAATAGAGCTTTTCCGCGGCTAGTATAATTATTTCCAAATATGTTGGTCCGGTGCTGATTGGTTGCTTTCTTTCTTTGAAATTTGAAAGCTCACGAGACATGTTTGTAAACCTGACACCGTGAATAATTGTCGCCAATAATGAAATACGGTTATGAATAAAGTTGCACAAGTTGCACTAGTGTTTGTTATTATGGATGAGAGCATGAGAGTTTTGGGGTGAGGTCTACCATGGTTTTTTTTGTGTGAGGTCACCTGCGAGAACTGAAAAGAAACACAGTCGGGCCCCACTCGCTGCTCCAGCAGAACTCTCCCTAGGCGAGCATGCACATTATGCTCCAACAGATGCGCTCGTGAATTCGTGATGGCTTTGCGTCCGGTGTTTACTGCATGGGGTGTTCGGTTCCATGAACTAAAGTATTTTAGACTAAAATCTACATTTTAGTTGGACTAAACAGCCAAATACTTAGACTAAAAGTGAACTAAAATTCTTTAGTCCTTTAGTCTACAAAATTGGACTAAAATGGACTAAAAGGTGTTGGGGACACACGTGCCTCTCATTTATTGCCCTCTCTCTCCACTTTAATCTATTTTAGTTCAAGGAACCAAACATCACTTTAGTCCACTTTTAGTTCATGAACTAAAGTGGACTAAAACTTTTAGTCCATGAACTAGAGAACCAAACAGGGCCTTATATACTATCATTAAGCCGGTGAGCTTTGGCCGCTAGCCAGGGTGGCCACGTCACCCTCAAATCGTTCAGCCGTTGGATTCTGCGATCGACGGTACACGTTCACTCCACCAACTGCGTCAGCTTCCTTCGTAGAAACCCCGTCCACGCCATCCTAGATTCCCCCGTCCGTCTGATCTCCCGTTGAACGACCCAGATCTCTTCGATCGGATTTTATCGGGAGCGACTCCTCCTGATTCTCTTCACCTGCTTTGGCTTCGGCTCTGCTTTTGCCTAGCTTCTCTAGCTTCTCGTTTGAATCTGGTCAGCCAAATATATATACGGCTTCTGCTTCACCTTCCTGAGGCTTCTCAAAATATCCCGTCCCTCTCCTCGCTCGTTCTCTCCCTCGCTCGTCGCCCCAACCGCCGCCGCTTCCGCTGGGCCGCGCCCCTGCCTTCCTCTCCCTCTCCCTCTTCCTCTCTCTCTCTAGACGTCGCCGCGTGTCGGCCGGCCCTCGGCGCCGCAGAGCCTCGGCGTGCGGCGCGCTCACGGTGGCACGGCACCTCCGGCCTACAGCACACTACAGCGCGTCGGCCCTACCGGTGGCCGTCCCTGGCCATGCCTCGCCGCGGGTGGCCTGCGCTGGATGTCACGGGAGCGCCAGCCCCCAGTGCCACCTCCTCACGCCGGTCCGCGTTTGCTCCTCTACTTCATGAAACCCTAGCTCGCGATTCTCCATGACTAACATGTCGTGCAACAGATATGCCTCTGCCTGCTGCTACGACGTCTCAGCTAGGTGTGCCCAGGCTACACTGTGAGCCGCGCTGAGGGTTGCGCAAGATTTGTGCAGGTAATATTTCTCTATAGTATTTCGTTATCCTCTTCCGTTCCTTCTCTCTGGCCTCTGTGTATGCCCAGGACAGAACAGGAGGACGAATAGATCGAGACGGTGGAGCCATGTAGATTTGCTGATGGAGATGATTATGCTCATTCAATCCAATTCTTGATTTCCAGGCTTCTCTTGCCTCAACATTGCTATGCCTAGGTATCTGGGTTCCATTTACATTTTTTCCCCTGTTTAGATAATTGTTAGGTCCTTCTGTGCCTTTCAGCTGCTCGATGCAATGCCGGAAACAAACAAGAATCCGTTCTTGCTGCCGGCGCTGACCTTCGATTCAGCGACGCCAGGTCTTACTCCTCCGCATTGCCGCCGCTTGGCTTCGCTTCATCGACGCCACGACCATTAGTCAGTTATTTGTATATCATCCTCCTGCTGTGTCCTTCGATTCTTCGCTTCCTGTTGGCTTGCCGCGCTACAGCCCCAGGTGATGGCCTTTTAAATTGGAAAGGAGCATTGTCCCCTTCTATAAATCGTACATTCTAGCAGCATGAAAAAAGGTTCTCTGTTTCCTAATTTGGTGTCAACTTTTCAGGTTTGGTTTCCTAAGTCATAGGATCGTCACCAAGATAGTAGAGAAATTGGAAGCTACCTGCTACGTTCTGACATCATGAAAAAAGGTTAGCCTTGACGCTAATTTCTCGATGGTTGGTGTTTGTGCCTCCGAATGGCAGTGACATAATATATTGTATAGCCATTATAACATTTGTATTTGAAACATATATTTTACCCACTGCCCACTAAAAAATGTATAATGCGACGTCTCCTTTTCATTATTCTGGTTGTTTTCCCACATAACCAACCGAATTTTCGTGACCAAAGTAGTCTTAAGTCTTTTTCCAATTGTTATCGATGTGTAACCATGTCCTTCTTACTCATTGCATTGCACAGAACGATTGAAATTGAACATTCCATGTGCAGGTTACATTGTGTGCTGCTGCATATAGTATGTTTGCTGCACACGCAGCACCAAAGTAAATGAAATTAAAGAGCACTAAAGTATCAGCGGAATTTGTTATGTTCGTTCGCCTACCATATTTTATTGAATCTTATTATTTCATATATGCACAGCTGCAAAGATGCGACTTTCTCCTAAATGTGATTGAAGGTATGCTTGCAAAATATTTATGGTCTAGGAAAGCAATATTTTAATCTAATATAACTTTGGTTTCCCCTCTCAGTGCCGCTTCATTTAGGGCACCTTGAGAAAGTTCATGTCTCGGGATGATTAGTATAGCTGTAGCCTACGTTATTTGTGGAAGACGGGAAAATCTAGATTTTAACATCCCATCAATTTCAAGATATAAACACCGTTACCTGCACGGTTTGATTTCCGTTTAGTCGCCGGCGCGCGCGAAGGCGCGCGTGATGGACTAGTTTGCATGATTTCAATTTGCATCCCAGAGGGCAACTCAAATGGCATTGGAGTTTTTGTGAACGTGGACATGCATTGCTGCTTGCTGCGCCAGTATGGGACTACAATGCAAGCGCAAACCGGAATTTTCTACCTTCCGATCTTATCCTGACTATAAAATTAGCCACAAATGCCAAATCTTATTGCATATCATGTACAGGAATCGTAAGTCTTGAAATAGCTGTAGAACTAATGCAAAGCCTATTGGCCTCTCCTGTAAGTGCTAATGCCCGGTAAAGATCTAGTCTAGTGCTATCCATAAGCTAAAACCAGGACATAGCCGACTATGTTTATGGCGATACCCGAACATTGGTGTCGACACAACATTGAGGAACTGTATTACTGTAATACTGAAGGTGAGAGGTCCGCCCTCAGCTATATACAAGCACAATTGACAATCTTCATCACCAGACAGTAATGACGGACTGCACGCCCTAAATTGTTTCCAAAGCGTGTTACAGATCTCAACTGGTGGTGTCGTCTTCTCGAACTCGCACTTCTGTATCTTCTTCCCATTCTTGTCAATGGTATCTGATTAAAAGCTAAGGACTTTCGCAATGCCATGACTTTTTGTTAATGTTCGCTGTTAGAGAAAGCTGATGTTAAGTGCAAAAACTAAGCAGCATAACCTTTTACATTTAACATGAGTCATATTCTTTTCTCTGAATAGGGTAAACCACAATAAACTGAAAGGATACAGCTTGAGATCTTATCCTGGTCTTCCAAATTTGGGAAGATATTTGTAACTAACACACACATGCAAAGTTTATATCTGCATAAGAATAAGTGAGTTAGTTATTTTAACTAAGAAACAGGGTAGGCAATAGAGATAATACTGTTATAGCTCGATTCATGTTGAGCTAAGAGGCACAATTCAAAATTTGAACAAGTACTATTCAATTAATTTTGAGTAGTGTTTACCACAATGTTGCTGTAATATTCAAAAGTGGAGGAAAGATAATACAATCACACTGTACAACAGCGGCACCTAAAGATGAGGCAAGACCACAGGAGGCAGTGCCAACCAGCAGTAGTGTCCACAGGAGGCAATACCAAATTTAAGCAAAGTAAAGCCAGATTGAAACCAAGATGAAACAGATCAGCAGGATATATTGGGCGGGCTCAATGTATAACCAGACTTGATCAGCAGGATAAATTTGAGAAACCCCTCACTTCATACATTGCTCATTTCCAATCTCTGTTGCCTTAAGCTTCATTGATGACACTGTAGAACTAGTACTATTCCACTAATGGTCTTATATGGTCAGTCTCACCAATAGATGTTCTGAATATATTGGAGGTTGGAAAAGGTTATTCTTATAGTCCAGCAATAAATTACATACCAACAGTACAATGAACTAATAGGACTCAAAACTTATATTTGAAACTACTTTTTGTATTCATTCAACTAGAGGTATGAAAGCCCTCATAGGACATCAATTCGATTTGATTCAGCATGGCAAGAAAGCATGTACTTTCAGGTGCAAATGACTGGCCATTCTCAATTACTTGATAGCATGCATGTCTAAAGTACAGTTTCACATGTGAAGCAGATAAGAAAATGCATGGATAACGTAGATTGAAGCATAAACTTCAATAAATCAAAATTTACTGAAATTCCCCAATCCGGCGCCTCAGCGACAGCACACCAAAACGACAACACCACAAGCGTACATGGAGAGGGTACCTCGAGGCCGGCCTCAGACTGGAGGGCGGCGAGGGTGCGCGGGAACCCGACGGAATCGAGGAAGGTGGCGACGGAGACCACCGCGGCCCTCGCGCTAGGGGTGGGGGCGGCGGCGGGGCAGGGCCGCCGGTGCGATGCTGTGCGAGGGCGGCGGCGGCTAGAGGGAGGGAGAGAGCAGGGCAGCGGCAGCTGGGGCGAGGGAGAGAGTGACGTGCGTGCCCCTCGTGCTGGGGGCAGGGTGGCGGCAGGGCAGGTCCGCCAGCGCGACGCTGTGCGAGGGCGGTGGCGGTTAGAGGGAAGGAGAGAGCAGGGCGGCGGCGGCGGCTAGGGCAAGGGAGAGAGTGACGTGC